>NC_047103.1:122273961-122573961 GCF_902500255.1 Thalassophryne amazonica | reverse complement strand
AAGGCTGAGGATCAGGAAATGTTATATCTCATATGTATTTAGGGAGAGATGAGAAAACTGTCTCAAGGGGCAGTAAAAAATCTGACAATGCAATAATAATGTTGGACAGAAAGTTCCTATTACAAGTATTTGCAGAAATTTTAACACAATTCCATATAGCACAGTGGCTTGGTGGTTAGCACTGTTGCTTCACAGCAAAAGGGCATGGAATCGATTCCCACCTGTGGCCTTTTTGTGTGGAGTATGTATGTTCACCCTGTGTTTGCGTGGGTTTCCTGTGGGTGCTCCGGTTTCCTCCCTCATTTAAAGACATGCAGGTTAGGTGGATTGGAAATTTTATAATTTCCCAGGTCTCCCTATGCCAGAACTTTAGAATTTTCCAGGTCTCCCTTGCAAAAGAGATTGTGATCTCAATGGGACTAACCTAGTACATACATACATACAGGCTATCTATATATATAAAACGCAATGTATGTATGTATGTATGTATGTATGTATGCAGCATGATTTGTGTTTGGGGTGAAATCCCATAGCGATCAAGCGAATGACAACAAACTTGGTATGGTGACTGGGGGTGCCAGGGGGGATGTCTTTGGGGCCCTTAAGTTGAAAGCGCACATGCGCTAACACACATATATAACACACACAACACACACACACACACACACACACACACACACACCCACACACACACACACACACACACACACACACACACACACACACACACACACACCACACACACACACACACTAGATTAAAGCAGTGAAAGTTCTTTTTGTCTAAGAATTCTACCAATGATGATCAAAGCTGAATTCTGTAAAGTTATTCTGTAATAGATAAATAGATAAAGAGAATCAATTAAAGCATGAAATTACTGGTTGCCCAGTAACCATAAAAGATAAATAGATAAAGAGAATAGATTAAAGCATTAGCCCAATAACTATGAAGAATTAAAGTTCAAGTTATTCTTGTCTAACATTGCTAGCAATAATGATTAAAACTGAATTCTGTAATAGATAAATAGATAAAGAGAATATATTAAGGCATTAAATTATTGGTTGCCCAGATGCTCTTTTTGTCTACGAATTCTAGCAATAAGGATTAAAGCTGAATTCTGTAATAGATAAAGTGTTATATGGCTGGGGGGGCCTGGCTGCCGGTTTGTTTCTGTTTTTTGGTTTTCCTCCCAGGTGGCTTGCGTTTGGGACTGAGTGGCTGTGTTGCTGGGCTGTCAGGACCTCACCCTGATCACCCTGCGACTCGTCAGGACTCACAGCTGTGGTGCATCTGGATGGATTGGAACATGTTGGCATTTAAGACTGGAGTGCACAGTGTGTATTTGCCAGAGACTCGACCTTGTGACCAGACGGGTGAGATCGTCGTCTCGGGAGCCATCTCATCAGCAGCGGATGCTGGAGAACGTCCAGGTTTGATGCACAGTCTGTGAAGAGGAGGGGGTGAGGTCTCACTGCTCGTCAGCACACTTCCTGAGGTACGTTAGATTTGTGACTAACAGTTATACAGTCAGTAAATGTGGTGTCCCTCACACCTTATTGTATTGAGCTGTTTGTTAGTCATGTATCAGCTTCCACTGCAGTGGAGTTTTGTGAACTGGATGTTCCATGCCTGCAGGTTGGGAAGCTGATCAGTAATCAAGCCAGGAAGTGTTTGCTGTTTGTACACCTTTAAGTGTTCTGTGTGTAGAGTGTGGACTCACATAATGGTTCCTTCTTTCACAGACTCGGTTTGTTGCGGCCACCTGGGGGGTGTCGGCGGGGTCCTTGGGTCCGAACAGCTTCTGGCTCCGGACCGTTAGCGCTGCTGGGAGCGCACCACGCCAGGCCGCACCTTTTTGTTATTATATTATCACTGTTATGTATTAATTCAGTTAGCCTTTGAACCGTGCTCTGCTTATTTCATACTGGGTCCTTCAAACGCTGGTCGGTTCTCCGAGCTGCGTCCGACACATAACAGTAGTCTCTGGCCTAACATCACGGACCCAGCGGTAGCAGAGACGGTAACGCGCCGGGAAGGCGGCAGCAGACGTTCAGTGGTTATCCGGATCAGTTGCGGGGCTCTCCGCCCGGAAGGTGCGTGTTTGAGAACCCATTACTGGCTGCTGATTTGTGCTCTCTTGCAGCCGTGTTCCTGTGTTGTGCCTTATCCGTGGGTCGTGGTGGAGTGTGACTGGCGACGGCTTCGCGTCACGCTCCGACCGGATAAGAGGTTTAAACGGGAGCTGCAAGAGTGCGTTTGTAATGGGTTCACGCGCACGGCGGAGCTCTGTTAGCATGGGTCGCTGGGCTTCCTGTGTTACAGTCGTAGCCCCGTTTCCCCGGATAAAGGTAACTACTGCGTCTGTTGTATCAGCTCCGGCGTTATTTAGTTGAGCACACTTTGGTTGTGTGTTGCACTCAGCTGCGCACACAAAAGCAGCTCGTTTGTTTTTTTCTGTCGCCAAAGGGGTTTTTTCATTTTTAGCACTCTGGCTCCCCCTTGTGGTGACTGAATCACGTTACCGTCAAGCTCTTGAGTAGGAACAGGTGTGTTCCATTTGGTTGAGCTTGACGGTATAACTCTCTGATTTGTTTTGTGTTAGTTCCTTTTGTGTGGGTGTTTTTTGAGTTGGTTTTTGTGTGGGATTTTATTTTTTGTTGTCCACTATTTGTCTGGGGTTGTGACCCTGCAGCCTGTCTGAAAAAGAAAAAAAAAAACAAAAAAAAAAAAAAAAAAAGGGACCCAAACAACTGTGTGGTCTGTTTGTTTTTTCTTTTATTTCTTTTGTTTCACTTCCCCAGGGTTAGATGGAACGGTCCCCTGGGGGGTGATGGGGTAGTACTTGGGTTGTTTTTTCTCTCTTTGTTTTTTGTTGTGCCCTCTCTTCTCCTCTGACTCCAGCCGGGTGTGCCGTGGTGTCGGCATTGCTGGAGGGGTGCAGTTGGGCTGTGCTGGGCGTTTCCCAGGTAGCCTCTGCACCCGGGAGGGGAGGGGGGGGGTTTGGGGTATCTTTTTGTTTTCCCCCCCCCAGTTTCCGCCCTCAGGGTTTGACTGTGGTGTCCTCTGGGGGGGAAAGGGCTGTAGGCCCATCTAGCCATGGACGGCCGGGGCTGGGTCCATTGGTCATGAGGGGAGGCGTCTCCTGGGGTTGACGAGTGGTCCTCTGGGAGGCGCTGGTAGTCCCCGTGGGTGACATTGGATCCCAGAGGGACCTCGGTCGTGGTTTTACTCCTGGAGCTGGCGGGAGGCCCTCTGGGGGGTGTTGGTCCCTACATGTCGTTTGGGGGGGAGGGGGGGGGGTGTTGTAGCATTTTTGTTTGTGAGCTCAAGTTTGGGTGGTTTTTCTTTTCTCCCCTTCCCTGGGGTTTGATGGGACGGTCCCCTGGGGGGGGGGGGGGGGGGGGGGGGGGGTGTTTTGGTTGTTTGTGTTTTGTTTTATGACTAATCACACATGTTTGGATAAAGGCTGACTGCAGGTGTAAGAACTCTGGCCACACCTGTGCTAAGAGACTGTCAGAAAACAAGGGCAAGATTGCAGCAGTTCAACCAGTCTGTTGGAGGATGAACGCAGACGCGGTTTCCAGCCATGGTCCCAGGAGGGGGGTGTTTCTCCTGGGCCAGGTGTGTGTGGTCGCCGGGAGGCTTCCCGTGAGGGTGGGGTACTGTTATATGGCTGGGGGGGCCTGGCTGCCGGTTTGTTTCTGTTTTTGGTTTTCCTCCCAGGTGGCTTGCGTTTGGGACTGAGTGGCTGTGTTGCTGAGGCTGTCAGGACCTCACCCTGATCACCTGCGACTCATCAGGACTCACAGCTGTGGTGCATCTGGATGGATTGGAACATGTTGGCATTTAAGACTGGAGTGCACAGTGTGTATTTGCCAGAGACTCGACCTTGTGACCAGACGGGTGAGATCGTCGTCTCGGGAGCCATCTCATCAGCAGCGGATGCTGAGAACGTCCAGGTTTGATGCACAGTCTGTGAAAGAGGAGGGGGTGAGGTCTCACGCTTGTCAGCACACTTCCTGAGGTACGTTAGATTTTGTGACTAACAGTTATACAGTCAGTAAATGTGGTGTCCCTCACACCTTATTGTATTGAGCTGTTTGTTAGTCATGTATCAGCTTCCACTGCAGTGGAGTTTTGTGAACTGGATGTTCCATGCCTGCAGGTTGGGAAGCTGATCAGTAATCAAGCCAGGAAGTGTTTGCTGTTTGTACACCTTTAAGTGTTCTGTGTGTAGAGTGTGGACTCACATAATGGTTCCTTCTTTCACAGACTTGGTTTGTTGCGGCCACCTGGGGGGTGGGCGGGGTCCTTGGGTCCGAACAGCTTCTGGCTCCGGACCGTTAGCGCTGCTGGGAGCGCACCACGCCAGGCCGCACCTTTTTGTTATTATATTATCACTGTTATGTATTAAATTCAGTTAGCCTTTGAACCGTGCTCTGCTTATTTCATACTGGGTCCTTCAAACGCTGGTCGGGTTCTCCGAGCTGCGTCCGACACATAAATAAGAGAATAGTTTAAACATAACTTGTTGGTGCTCAGTAACCATAAGGATAAATAGATAAAGAGAATATATTAAAGCATTAGCCCAGTAACTGTAAAGAATTAAAGTTTAAGTTCTTTTTGTCTGAATTCTGTAATAAATCTATAGATTATTTCTAGCAGTAATGATTAATGCTGAATTCTATAATAGATAAAGAGACTAGATTAAAGCATTAAGCATTAAAGAATTATTGTGAAAGTTCTAACTAAAGAAGTGACATCAAATCATAAAGGCACAGACATGACCTCAAATAATTAAAGTACAGAAGTGGACATCAAATCATAAAGGCACAGAAGTGACTTCAAATCATTAAAATACAGAAATTGAACACCACACAGTCAACCTTATATAAGGGATTAATAAAGTTCTATCTTATCTAATCTAAGAATTTGGTATTTAGTTTTCCAATATTTTAGATAACTAGATTTAGTTGTAACACCCAACACTATGCAGTGCAATTTCATGTTTGATTGAACGTTTATGTAGACGTACAATCTCTGAGATCCGTAGGTGAAACGGAAAGTGGGAGGGGAGTGTTTGCATTTTTTTATGAAAGGCTAACAATTTCTATGAATGACTGACACCACACCAGCAAAGGGAGTGAGCAGGTTGACCCTAATCTCTCTGCTAAGTGAGCTTTTTGCAGTCCACGCTGTGGAGAACTTCAGCGAGTCTTTGTCTCCACACCACATGTCTGCAAGCTATACTGAGACAGCTAAGCTACCACAGCAACACAGTGAATTAACAGCTCAGTACGTACATGGAAACGTGTGACAACTTGTTTGAGCCATACCACTGCAAGCTGATGAGGGTTCATTGCAGGCTGGTGAGCATTAAAACACGGGACAAACCGAAGACCATTCAGGCGCAGCAAAACGCTGGCTCCTTTATTCCGTGCCTCCGTGCTAACCACATGCATGCAGGCGGGAGGACTGTCACCTCGCCACTTCCTGTCCTACTGAACAAACATGCCAAAAATTAAATCCCATACAAATAATGATAAATTAAAACAAGCATAACAAAGTCTGTTACATTACCATGAAAAAAAAAAAAGGCAGCATCAGCCCATTTATTGATCAGCCCCGCTGGGAAAAATCCCGGTATTCTCAATGACCAATCCACCCCTGTTATGAGTTAGGCATAAGGATTTAGGTGAAAACCTCGTGGGTCTGATTACTGGTCATGCTAGCTATTTGTAGGGTTGCCAACTCTCTGAAAAATAAATAAGGGACACCTCACCGCCAGGGCCGACCGGCCGACTGACCATTGCCTTCACCCTTCCCAGCGTCTGTGTGAAACGATTTTTAACCATTTGACTGACTTGACGAGCAGAGGTGGTGGACAAGTGGTTAATGCG
The DNA here is from genome assembly GCF_902500255.1 of Thalassophryne amazonica. NCBI lineage: Eukaryota > Metazoa > Chordata > Actinopteri > Batrachoidiformes > Batrachoididae > Thalassophryne > Thalassophryne amazonica. The sequence goes on along the minus strand of NC_047103.1, from coordinate 122,568,061 downwards.
CTTGGTTTCAGTTCAGAAGGTTCCGGGTTCAAATCCCACCCCTGCCACATTTCTCCATGTAATGTGGAGTTGCGTCAGGAAGGGCATCTGGCGTAAAACCTGTGCCAAATCAACATGCAGATCCACCTTGGATTTGCTGTGGCGACCCCAAGTGCAAACAAGGGAGCAGCCGAAGGGACTTACCTACTGTTGACTTGACCCTGAATTTAGGTAGATGCATACATGCATTTGTTCTGATATGAACACGTGGAAAACAAATTATTATTTAGCAATTTATTTTTAGTGCAAAATAAATTTTCAATCACAATTTCAATATGAGCATTCTGTCTTCTTTAAAAATAAATCTCTGTACTGTTATTGCTTAACTTAAATTGTATAAGTAAGTCCCTTCGGCTGCTCCTTGTTTGCACTCGGGGTCGCCACAGCAAATCCAAGGTGGATCTGCATGTTGATTGGCACAGGTTTTACGCCAGATGCCCTTCCTGACGCACTCCACATTGGCTACATTTTTTTGATCTTGCTTGCCTCTACTGGTGGTTGGCTCTCACTGCGGTATTGTATCACTTCCTGTTCCGGAGCACAGCGGTGTTTTGCTGTATCTGTTAGCTGTTTAATCTGCGCAGTTAGATTGATCTAGTTATCTAGATTACGATTTGTTTCCCAGTGTAATCTTTACGTGCCTTAACTAAAGCACTCCTTCTGCTGAATCACCTCTAAATTATTTACACATTATTCACTTTGTGTGTTTTTAGGAATCCGCTAGCTTAGCGTAGCTACTAGCTCTTAGCCGGTTTAGCATGGCGGCTTCTCCTGTCTCTCCCGCACTTTTCTGCTCTGGGTGTGAAATGTTTAGTTATTCCTCGGCCTCCTTTAGCAGTAACGGTACTTGTAATAAGTGTATCTTATTTGTAGCTTTGGAGGCCAGGCTGGGCGAATTGGAGACTCGGCTCCGCACCGTGGAAAATTCTACAGCTAGCCAGGCCCCTGTAGTCGGTGCGGACCAAGGTAGCTTAGCCGCCGTTAGTTCCCCCCTGGCAGATCCCAAGCAGCCGGGAAAGCAGGCTGACTGGGTGACTGTGAGGAGGAAGCGTAGTTCTAAACAGAAGCCCAGTGTACACCGCCAACCCGTTCACATTTCTAACCGTTTTTCCCCACTCGACGACACACCCACCGAGGATCAAACTCTGGTTATTGGCGACTCTGTTTTGCGAAATGTGAAGTTAGCGACACCAGCAACCATAGCCAATTGTCTTCCGGGGGCCAGAGCAGGCGACATTGAAGGAAATTTGAAACTGCTGGCTAAGGCTAAGCGTAAATTTGGTAAGATTGTAATTCACGTCGGCAGTAATGACACCCGGTTACGCCAATCGGAGGTCACTAAAATTAACATTAAATCGGTGTGTAACTTTGTAAAAACAATGTCGGACTCTGTAGTTTTCTCTGGGCCCCTCCCCAATCGGACCGGGAGTGACATGTTTAGCCGCATGTTCTCCTTGAATTGCTGGCTGTCTGAGTGGTGTCCAAAAAATGAGGTGGGCTTCATAGATAATTGGCAAAGCTTCTGGGGAAAACCTGGTCTTGTTAGGAGAGACGGCATCCATCCCACTTTGGATGGAGCAGCTCTCATTTCTAGAAATCTGGCCAATTTTCTTAAATCCTCCAAACGTGACTATCCAGGGTTGGGACCAGGAAGCAGAGTTGTAGTCTTACACACCTCTCTGCAGCTTCTCTCCCCTGCCATCCCCTCATTACCCCATCCCCGTAGAGACGGTGCCTGCTCCCAGACTACCAATAACCAGCAAAAATCTGTTAAGCATAAAAATTCAAAAATAAAAAATAATATAGCACCTTCAACTGCACCACAGACTAAAACAGTTAAATGTGGTCTATTAAACATTAGGTCTCTCTCTTCTAAGTCCCTGTTGGTAATGATATAATTATTGATCAACATATTGATTTATTCTGCCTTACAGAAACCTGGTTACAGCAGGATGAATATGTTAGTTTAAATGAGTCAACACCCCCGAGTCACACTAACTGTCAGAATGCTCGTAGCACGGGCCGGGGCGGAGGATTAGCAGCAATCTTCCATTCCAGCTTATTATTTAATCAAAAACCCAGACAGAGCTTTAATTCATTTGAAAGCTTGACTCTTAGTCTTGTCCATCCAAATTGGAAGTCCCAAAAACCAGTTTTATTTGTTATTATCTATCGTCCACCTGGTCGTTACTGTGAGTTTCTCTGTGAATTTTCAGACCTTTTGTCTGACTTAGTGCTTAGCTCAGATAAGATAATTATAGTGGGCGATTTTAACATCCACACAGATGCTGAGAATGACAGCCTCAACACTGCATTTAATCTATTATTAGACTCTATTGGCTTTGCTCAAAAAGTAAATGAGTCCACCCACCACTTTAATCATATCTTAGATCTTGTTCTGACTTATGGTATGGAAATAGAAGACTTAACAGTATTCCCTGAAAACTCCCTTCTGTCTGATCATTTCTTAATAACATTTACATTTACTCTGATGGACTACCCAGCAGTGGGGAATAAGTTTCATTACACTAGAAGTCTTTCAGAAAGCACTGTAACTAGGTTTAAGGATATGATTCCTTCTTTATGTTCTCTAATGCCATATACCAACACAGTGCAGAGTAGCTACCTAAACTCTGTAAGTGAGATAGAGTATCTCGTCAATAGTTTTACATCCTCATTGAAGACACTTTTGGATGCTGTAGCTCCTCTAAAAAAGAGAGCTTTAAATCAGAAGTGCCTGACTCCGTGGTATAACTCACAAACTCGTAGCTTAAAGCAGATAACCCGTAAGTTGGAGAGGAAATGGCGTCTCACTAACTTAGAAGATCTTCACTTAGCCTGGAAAAAGAGTCTGTTGCTCTATAAAAAAGCCCTCCGTAAAGCTAGGACATCTTTCTACTCATCACTAATTGAAGAAAATAAGAACAACCCCAGGTTTCTTTTCAGCACTGTAGCCAGGATGACAAAGAGTCAGAGCTCTATTGAGCTGAGTATTCCATTAACTTTAACTAGTAATGACTTCATGACTTTCTTTGCTAACAAAATTTTAACTATTAGAGAAAAAATTACTCATAACCATCCCAAAGACGTATCGTTATCTTTGGCTGCTTTCAGTGATGCCGGTATTTGGTTAGACTCTTTCTCTCCGATTGTTCTGTCTGAGTTATTTTCATTAGTTACTTCATCCAAACCATCAACATGTTTATTAGACCCCATTCCTACCAGGCTGCTCAAGGAAGCCCTACCATTATTTAATGCTTCGATCTTAAATATGATCAATCTATCTTTGTTAGTTGGCTATGTACCACAGGCTTTTAAGGTGGCAGTAATTAAACCATTACTTAAAAAGCCATCACTTGACCCAGCTATCTTAGCTAATTATAGGCCAATCTCCAACCTTCCTTTTCTCTCAAAAAGTCTTGAAAGGGTAGTTGTAAAACAGCTAACTGATCATCTGCAGAGGAATGGTCTATTTGAAGAGTTTCAGTCAGGTTTTAGAATTCATCATAGTACAGAAACAGCATTAGTGAAGGTTACAAATGATCTTCTTATGGCCTCGGACAGTGGACTCATCTCTGTGCTTGTTCTGTTAGACCTCAGTGCTGCTTTTGATACTGTTGACCATAAAATTTTATTACAGAGATTAGAGCATGCCATAGGTATTAAAGGCACTGCGCTGCGGTGGTTTGAATCATATTTGTCTAATAGATTACAATTTGTTCATGTAAATGGGGAATCGTCTTCACAGACTAAAGTTAATTATGGAGTTCCACAAGGTTCTGTGCTAGGACCAATTTTATTCACTTTATACATGCTTCCCTTAGGCAGTATTATTAGACGGTATTGCTTAAATTTTCATTGTTACGCAGATGATACCCAGCTTTATCTATCCATGAAGCCAGAGGACACACACCAATTAGCTAAACTGCAGGATTGTCTTACAGACATAAAGACATGGATGACCTCTAATTTCCTGCTTTAAAACTCAGATAAAACTGAAGTTATTGTACTTGGCCCCACAAATCTTAGAAACATGGTGTCTAACCAGATCCTTACTGTGGATGGCATTACCCTGACCTCTAGTAATACTGTGAGAAATCTTGGAGTCATTTTTGATCAGGATATGTCATTCAAAGCGCATATTAAACAAATATGTAGGACTGCTTTTTTGCATTTACGCAATATCTCTAAAATCAGAAAGGTCTTGTCTCAGAGTGATGCTGAAAAACTAATTCATGCATTTATTTCCTCTAGGCTGGACTATTGTAATTCATTATTATCAGGTTGTCCTAAAAGTTCCCTAAAAAGCCTTCAGTTAATTCAAAATGCTGCAGCTAGAGTACTGACGGGGACTAGAAGGAGAGAGCGTATCTCACCCATATTGGCCTCTCTTCATTGGCTTCCTGTTAATTCTAGAATAGAATTTAAAATTCTTCTTCTTACTTATAAGGTTTTGAATAATCAGGTCCCATCTTATCTTAGGGACCTCGTAGTACCATATCACCCCAATAGAGTGCTTCGCTCTCAGACTGCAGGCTTACTTGTAGTTCCTAGGGTTTGTAAGAATAGAATGGGAGGCAGAGCCTTCAGCTTTCAGGCTCCTCTCCTGTGGAACCAGCTCCCAATTCAGATCAGGGAGACAGACACCCTCTCTACTTTTAAGATTAGGCTTAAAACTTTCCTTTTTGCTAAAGCTTATAGTTAGGGCTGGATCAGGTGACCCTGAACCATCCCTTAGTTATGCTGCTATAGACGTAGACTGCTGGGGGGTTCCCATGATGCACTGTTTCTTTCTCTTTTTGCTCTGTATGCACCACTCTGCATTTAATCATTAGTGATCGATCTCTGCTCCCCTCCACAGCATGTCTTTTTCCCGGTTCTCTCCCTCAGCCCCAACCAGTCCCAGCAGAAGACTGCCCCTCCCTGAGCCTGGTTCTGCTGGAGGTTTCTTCCTGTTAAAAGGGAGTTTTTCCTTCCCACTGTGGCCGGGTGCTTGCTCACAGGGGGTCGTTTTGACCGTTGGGGTTTTACATAATTATTGTATGGCCTTGCCTTACAATATAAAGCGCCTTGGGGCAACTGTTTGTTGTGATTTGGCGCTATATAAAAAAATTGATTGATTGATTGATTGATTACATGGAGAAATGTGGCAGGGGTGGGATTTGAACCCAGAACCTTCCGAACTAAAACCAAGCGCATTAACCACTTGGCCACCACCCCTGCTCTTAACTTAAATTGTATAAATAAAATTAAAAAAAAAAATTAACAAAAAAAAAAAACAATAGAAAATTTGCATCATCCAAAACAATGTAACAGTGCAAAACAATGTAACAGCGCACATTTACACATTTAGTGTAATAAAAAGTGCAAAAAATAAAGTCTGAAAAGTAAACAATACTGTTGTCACGCACCTTTTCCACCCAGCCATTTTCCTTTTCACATTCGCCCCTGTATTTTTGCATTCTTTTTTGTTTGTTTTTTTTTTTTTTAGGAGGAGTAGTAATGACGTTACAGACATTGCTGTCCGTAGTGTCGGTGTCCGTATAGATATCAGCCATGCTGCTTTGTTATTGTCGTCCAGCGACCGTCGTCGGCTCATGACGTCGGTATCTTCTTGCAAGCAGATGTCCCTCGACCAATGAGATAAGAGTGATTCTGTATTGTCAACTCGTGTCTGTCAGCTCATTGGTGAAAAGCAGGAGAGAGGCTGGGATCAAATTTACCGTAAGTTTCCATATAAAGCGCCAGTCAATTCCATTGACATTTTACAGAGTTTTTGATTCTCACAGAAATACGGGACAAACTGCGTCCCGTTTCAGGTCAATACGGAACGCACACTTTTATTTCCAAATAAGGGACGATTCCGTTTTTCAAGGGACGGTTGGCAACCCTAGCTATTTGTGACTTTTGACAACACATTTCATCTGCACTGTCCCATTCCTTGGCTGGGGAAGTAAACTGCATCAAACTGGCATCCTGTTCAGGTGGGAGTCAGGTGCTGTGTCTCAGTTCATGGGCTACACTCTTCTAAAGCAGCATTTGTTGGCCGCCTACATTATAATTGGCATGTCTGGGCTGTTCTTTTTCAAAGGCTCCTTGGAAAGAAACTAAAGAATGCAGCCTTAGTTTCTCTGAAACTGAAGGATGAAACAGGTGTGTCTTTCACAGCCCCAACAAGAGCATGTCATTGTGCAATATTTTTTTCCCTATATAAAACAGTCGATAAATTAAAAGAGAGAAAAAAGAAAAAGAAAAAAAAACACATTTAGGCTCCATATGTGTACTTGTAAATAATTAGTGTTTATAAGTATAAATAACTACTGAAAAATTAAAACTGAGTTGCTGTTCAATATCCTCTGCCATTCCCTCGTATCGTCGTGTCACAGAATTTCTTGATACCTGCACATCCTGAATAGCAGACACAATCTCCTTTCGATGTTTTAAAATCTGCAGAGAGCACATCTGTGGCTTCCATGAACGCTTCTTTCACAATCTCACTATCTTTGAAAAATTTCTTTCCTTTTGCAAGAACATGAGTGACACGATAAGAAGCTATGGTTGCAGCCTTACTTGTGGCATTGGGCCTGGTAAAACGGAATGGTGTGCTGCTAGCCAACTTCAATTCCTGGATTTTTCGGTAGCGCAGAAGTGACTTAGCCAGGAAGTCTGCATTGTAGCACTTGTGGATCATGTTAAAATGCTGCTTCTTTTAAATTCCCTTTTGTTTGGTAAAGCCACATTTGCATTGCAGATGAGACAGATGGACTTGCCATTCGAATAAACGAAAAAATAATCTTCCTCCCACTCTGGATGAAAATGATAAATTTTGGATTTTTTCACCTCCACCACTTTACACTCGTCTCACTCTCCACTGTAGCTCCTCACAACCTCTTGACCCTGCGCAAGCGCAGATAGAAAGAACCCACGTGAGATTCCCACCCCCCATGCGATCGACTGGAAGTCAGCCTGTGAGCGACGATTTGATCGCGAACGACTGGTTGGGCATGCCAGGATTAAACCATTACTTAAGAAATCTAATCTTGACCCTAATGTATTGAAGACTATAGGCCAATATCAAATCTATCATTATATTCTAAAATTCTGGAAAAAAAAGTGGTTTCACAGCAGCTCATGGAACACCTAACTGAGAATAATCTTTTTGAGCCACTGCAGTCTGCTTTAGAAAATATCATTCCACAGAGACGGCTCTCACTAAAGTGGTGAATGATCTTCTGCTTGCAATGGATTCGGACACCACTATGGTTCTGGTGCTGTTAGATCTTAGTGCTGCATTTGATACCGTGGATCATCATACGATGTGTCTCACAGGTTTAGAAAAAATTTTGATCAAACAAAGCGCCAGTCTCTCAGCAACTTCTCAGACAAAGGAATTCCGACGAGGGGCTGGATGACTCCTCCCACAAGGAGTGCTCACAGGCGAATGACATCACCGACAGGCGTGGAAAAACTCACGCATGCGCACGAGGGTTCAAGCATGTCTGACGTAAAAACATATGAATGAAATCTATATAGTTTTTGAAAAAAATAAAAAGGACCTATACTTTATGGACAGCCCTCGTATTCTACTCGATAGGCTGGAGAATCATTTTGGGATTACTGGGAATGTCCTTGCATGGTTGACAGGCTTTGATGGTCTTGGTGGCTGGTTTTGTTTGCCTCCTGGGTGTAAACTGGGAAGAGGTGCAGAGAAAGGTGGTCTGATTGTCCGAGGTAGAGGAGGGAGGTCACTCTGTAGGCATGCTTTATGTTAGAATAAACATGATCAAGTGTGTTTTCTCCCCTCCTTTGCATACTTGAAGTGCTGGTGGACTTTGGGGAGAACAGGCATGGTTTATTAAAGTCCCCAGCAATGATGTCCACATTATCTGGATGAGCCCTCTGGTGTTTAGACACCATGATATGAAGCGTGCCAAGTAGCTTTGGGGATATGTAACCAGCAGTCACAATGGTTACCGTTAGCTCCCGTGGCAGGTACTGTAGAAGGGTCATCACCAGTGGTGGGCACAGATAATCAAAAAATTAACTTCGATAACAGATAATCAGATAAACTGATAAACCACCCAAAAATGCATTGAAAGTTACAGATAACCAATAAATTCCAGTATTGTCTCTGGTACATTTGCAACTACTAACAAGCTGAATTTGAGTTTTAACACCTCGATTGCTTTTGAAAGCATCAAAAGCAACAAAAGACCCAAACAATGAGCCTGCACCTCTATGTTTGAACATCCTGCCCCCTGCTGGAAGCTCTTGTTTACTACACAACTTCCAGCACAGCCAGCACTCTACCAATTACAATGCTCCGGTCAGGCGGAGGTCTTGGAAAATAAAGTCATGCTGACTTATGGTTTGGTGTGAATACTGATAGAATAACTTCATTAATGTCAATTCTGTCATTTGTACAAAGTTAAAATATAACATATATCTTTTAATGTTGAATAATGCACTAATTCTGAGGTTTTGTAACAAACAGACAGATCACAAAGGATTCTAGGTAAAAGTGCTTCTGCTAAACACTGATTGGTTCAGTCATTCATTATGTAAACCAACACGTTAATGTGACGTGTGTCGTGTGTTTACAGATAAATGTGCTTTTGTAAAATATTCCATTTTTTCTTTGTAAAAACAGGCATTTTTACGGAGCCCTGGAAGTGTCATCGCAAAATGTTTTGCATGTGGAGAGAATGTGCGCTCATTTTATTTGTGCTGTGCGCACATTTGATGATGTTGTAAAACGTGCACTCAATATTGTCTTGACACATAAATGTTGGCTTTACACTGTGCGAGTTTTGGCCCTTTTTCAGATGATTTTTCATTCGTGCAAGAATTTTTTTGGACCGAGTTTCAGGTTAATCGTGCGTCCTGCATCGTGTAGTGTACATGGAGTAACAAGATGCGTTTAACATCTCACGACCACCTCCTGATCGCCGATCGTATGGTCGAATGAAAATCAAACCTGTTTGATATTATTCTGTTCAGCCGTTGTGAGGGTATCCTGCTGCTGAAGAGCTACAAGCATCCAACCGCTCGCACTGTGCATGTGCAAACACTGCAGAGCTGTCTTGTAATGTTTTTTTTGTTTGTTTTTAAACTTTGAAGTCTCCCATCGAGAGTTTTTGTAAATTAAGTTTGAAAAAAGCTTACGTTTTGCTTCTGGAAACACGAGTTCGACGTGTGGTTTCTAGGTTTCTGTGAGAACATAAATCAGGCACTCTGAACTTTTACACCGTGCGATTCTGTTGTACAGTTTGAACTGAAACCGAGTACAGTGATTAAAATATCATACAGTGTCTGCTCAGCTTCAGGACGAATACTGCCATGAACACTACTGCCCAGTAGATGGCAGTAGAGGCCTTGAAAACTTGCCAAAACAAAATTCAAGATAATCCTTGTCTGCTACATTTAAGATGCGTGGAATTTAACAAACGCAAATACAATAACGTCTATAAACCCAGAGAATATATTCACGAGAGTTTTAGACACTAGAGTTTAATGCTGTTGTCTGTGGAGCCTGAACAGAGTGTCTAAAATGTATTTGTCCTGTCGTGAACGTACTGAGATTACCCTATCCTACCCATAATGCACTGCTGGCCACAGCATGTGCTCACTAAAACCTTAAAAATTAGCACATTACTTTAAAACTAAAACATATATCTGATATTTTCACTTAATAAAACTTCAGACATGACAGTAATTTTAAATAACTTGTCCAAAATGAGTTTGGTTCAAATTTAAACCATAAGTTAAAAATGTATGCCTCTGGATGACTTGGGTGATATTGCCAGCATATCAGTATGGTGTTAAAGGAAATTATTATTATTATTTTTTTTTGTGACCAGTTCTCCTTTGCCTGCAGAGGATAGAGCGGTTTCTCCTGGAAGCAGGTATTTTCTGTTTGCAGAGGGTGGAACTACACATCTGTTAGGAAACTTTTAACAGGTAGGTGCTCAAGTGATTTTAAATTTCAAAAATGTTTGCTACTGTTCAGCTTTGTTTACTATGTTATCGGACAAAAATTTATCGGAAGATAATTAGTCCGATAATGGTTTTTAAAGTCATCTAAAAAGATAATCCGATAATGAAAACATTATCTTCGATAATTATCTGTTATCGGAGCTGTGCCCACCACTGGTCGTGACTGGACAAACATGACCTCTAGGTCCGGTGAGCAGTAGGTGTCTATTACTCGGTTGTTCGAGCACCAGTCTTCAAACATGTAAACACAGAGCCCCTCTCCCATGCTCTTACCGGAGGCTTTATTCCGGTCATAATGGTGTGGCCTGCTAGCTTCACTGTGGCATCAGGGATATGCTGTAGCAACCAGGGTTTGATCATAATCAGCAGACAACACTCACGGATGAGGAGATTGTAGGAGATGTGTGACTGCAGCTCATCCATCGTTGCAAGAGATCTGGTGTTAAAGAGGAAGATAGATGGTAGTGGATGTCTGTGTGATTGGTTCCTTAGCTGGGCTAGCAGGCCCACCCAGTATCCACATTTCTTCTTCCTCTCCCTGTGCTGCCTCCGGCACATGCTAGGCCTGATAACAAGCCACGGGCTGCCCAGTGATCTCGCTGTCTCCGCTGGAATGTTGTGGGTCCATGAAATGGCATTAGTAATTTCCATTTTTTCCTGAAATCCAATGGTTATTAGGTCTTGGCAGCTATAGGTGGGGTTGCTGTAGCATGTTTGTGGCAGGAGAAGAATAAAAAGAATAAATAAATAAACTATAAAACACAAAAGGTGCAAAGAAGTGGGAAGTCTCGAGCCGCTGCTTCTGTACGTGCCACCATCTTACTACTAACATGGATGACAAATATTCCCGACAGATACAAATACTTTTAAAGTTAAAGATATTAAATTTTTCCCAGTGAGTTCCCAGCTGCTTTCAGTGAGTAGAGGCTCACTACTGCTACCAGCTGTTTTGGAGACTATTATAACAGAGAAAGTACCACTTTGAAAAGTTTTTCACTCTGCCTTGACATGCAAAAACCTCAAATGACAGCCCAAGACAAGTGTCAGATCTCTGGCCAAAGTTAATTACAATATTATGAAGCATCGATAGGCTATTTTTAAATTCTCCATCCAGTAGGAGGTGATAGTCTGCATGTTAAAGAGGTGGGCTTGTGACCACAGGACCCTCTGTCTGAGTGCACTATCAACCCAGGAAAGACAGCGAAAGACAACGAGTGCCCATTCGACCCCCATCTCGGCAGGTGTCAGCCAAATTGCAGGTGCCACACACGAACATCCAGCACTGCTTGCTGGACACAGAAAAGGCGGGGCTATATGTGCTCCTGGCACGATAGTAGATAGCAGCTGACCACATTTGAGCTGTTTGTGAAAATTGTCTCAGTGCCCCATGAGTGTGGCGTCACCAAGCAACACACATGGGTGAAATAAATCAGTATCAATTGATATTTTACTCAAAATTAGATGTGTTTTTCTTCTCTGAACAGAAAGTGGACAGCAGCAGGGCACAGACAGCTGTGAGAACACACAGCAGTTGACTATGCATGTCAGGTGACCTGCCAACACACCGCTGAACTTAGGGACAGCTGCTGAGGAGCTCAGTGGTATGTGTGGAAGCATACTCCTGGTTTACTCAAGCAAACAAGGGCGCAATTTAGAACTAGAAGTTGGGGGGGATAAAGCGCAAGGCCCGCAGGGCCGAAGCCCATAGGCCGGAGGTCTGGGGGCCGCTTTAGGCCCCCAGAAGCCAACGGTTTCTAGATAAGCTCAGATGCATTCTGAGCATCCAGAACAGTAATTTTAATGTTTTGAGAAGACCATAAAGTGGACACCATTTGACTTATACAATTTGAAACTGTGGATATAAGTACTTTATTCTGAGAATAGCCAGCACTGATTTTATTAACATCCTGGTGTAAATGAGGTATCACCACATGTGTAGAACTCAGAAAGAATGAAAATGTATTCATAAATATGAAAGAACAGGCTCTTAATAATTATTAACTATTGCATACTGTATTTTTTTTCTCAAGATTTGTTTTTGCATAAGTTTGAAAAAACAACAGATCATAAGTTTAGGATAAATTACTTATCATGAATTTAATTTTCGAAGTGGCACTAATGACAGCACTCATACTGAACATAATTTCTCTTGCATAGACTGATTTTGGAGATCAAGCAGTATTGCAGATGAGCTTTCAGAGGTTCCAGATATCTTTTCTGATTTCCTATTCTAACTTTCAGAATTTAGTAAATTAGCATATGGTCCATTGATACTTATGTGTAGACACTAGTCCCTAAAGGCAACTATTTTTGGTTTCAAATCTGGGCAAATGCAGTCCCAGAAAATTCTGAATGTGACAAACAAGAAACAGGTGTTGTAAACAAGTCAATGCTGCTAAAAATACAAACTTGCTGAAACAAAGATACTATTCTGACATGGTTTTGCACATGAGACTGACATGGTTTGCACATAAGACTGGCATAGCATGTTTCAAGTACACACGTACAGTAATGTTCAGAATAATAGTAGTGCTATGTGAGTAAACGTTTAATCCAGGTTTTGAGTATATTTCTTATTGTTACATGGGAAACAAGGTACCAGTAGATTCAGTAGATTCTCACAAATCCAACAAGACCAAGCATTCATGATATGCACACTCTTAAGGCTATGAAATTGGGCTATTAGTAAAAAAAAAGTAGAAAAGGGGGTGTTCACAATAATAGTAGTGTGGCATTCAGTCAGTGAGTTCGTCAATTTTGTGGAACAAACAGGTGTGAATCAGGTGTCCCCTATTTAAGGATGAAGCCAGCACCTGTGAACATGCTTTTCTCTTTGAAAGCCTGAGGAAAATGGGACGTTCAAGACATTGTTCAGAAGAACAGCGTAGTTTGATTAAAAAGTTGATTGGAGAGGGGAAAACTTATACACATGTGCAAAAGATTATAGGCTGTTCATCTACAATGATCTCCAATGCTTTAAAATGGACAAAAAACCAGAGACCCATGGAAGAAAATGGAAAACAACCATCAAAATGGATAGAAGAATAACCAGAATGGTAAAGGCTTACCCACTGATCAGCTCCAGGATGATCAAAGACAGTCTGGCGTTACCTGTAAGTGCTGTGACAGTTAGACAGTGTGTGAAGCTAATTTATTTGCAAGAATCCCCCGCAAAGTCCCTCTGTTAAATAAAAGACATGTGCAGAAGAGGTTACAATTTACCAAAGAACACATCAACTGGCCTAAAGAGAAATGGGGGAATATTTTGTGGACTGATGAGAGTAAGATTGTTCTTTTTGGGTCCAAGGGCCGCAGACAGTTTGTGAGATGACCCCCAAACTCTGAATTCAAGCCACAGTTCACAGGAAGACAGTGAAGCATGGTGGTGCAAGCATCATGATATGGGCATGTTTCTCCTACTATAGTATTGGGCCTATATATCGCATACCAGGTATCATGGATCAGTTTGGATATGTCAAAATACTTGAAGAGGTCATGTTGCCTTATGCTGAAGACGACATGCCCTTGAAATGGGTGTTTCAACAAGACAATGACCCCAAGCACACTAGTAAACAAGCAAAATCTTGGTTCCAAGCCAATAAAATTAATGCCTCGCAGATGTGAAGAAATCATGAAAAACTGTGGTTATACAACTAAATACTAGTTTAGTGATTCACAGGATTGCTAAAAAAGCAGTTTGAACATAATCGTTTTGAGTTTGTAGCATCAACAGCAGATGCTACTATTATTGTGAACACCCCCTTTTCTACTTTTTTTTTTACTAATAGCCCAGTTTCATAGCCTTAAGAGTGTGCATATCATGAATGCTTGGTCTTGTTGGATTTGTGAGAATCTACTGAATCTACTGGTACCTTGTTTCCTATGTAACAATAAGAAATATACTCAAAACCTGGATTAATCTTTTTAGTCACATAGCACTACTATAATCTGAACACTACTGTATATGTCAGAAGGTGTGTGGGGGGGGGGGGGCATACCATATTCTGTCTCCCCTGGTTGAAAAGGTGGGGGGGGACATGTCCCCCCTATCCCCCACCAAATTGCACCCATGCAAGCAAATCGCAAAAGGAAAACTCACAAACAGAATTTGTCCAATTTCTCATCTGACAGCACTTCTATGGCCTCTAAAGATGTACCTGTCAACACTGTGGCTACTGGATTTAAATTCCTTGTATCATGGATGCATTTTTTACAAAAACCTCATGGAGTCGGTTCAGTGGAGCAAAACATTTGGGACAGAAATGCAAAGTAAATTGAACCAATATGCACGGTACATGACATCTGTCAGAAAATGGGACAAATAATGAATGTCAGATGACATACAACCCACCAATCAAGGTCTATTTAGGTGTCGTATGTGTTGGTATTTGCCTTTTGTCTGCTCCCATTTATTCAGGGTCACCACAGTAGATCCAGCACAGATTTGCATTGGGGTTTGGCACAAGTTTTACACTGGATGACCTTGGTGACACAACTCCACTTTTAACTGGAGAAACACACACAGCCCATGGTCTTCCAAAGAGGTCTCCCATCCAAGTACTAAAGCAGGACCCACTCTGCTTACTTTCTAAGCTCTGATAGACTCAGGCTTTGACAGAGCACAGTGGCTGCAGGTGTCGTACAATGTGTGTTATTACTTAATTATGTCAACATATAAAAACAGTCCTTTGGGCATTTGTATGAAGTGTGGAATTGATCCTTTGACTTGTTCCAGTGGTTGTTTGCTCTTTTGTAAAAATGCTTGACCACAGTGGTGTTGCATTCCACAGCAACGCCCATTGATTGCTCTAAATGTAGACATATTATTTAGGGTTTTATATGCTGTGGCAACAGCTATAGTTAGTGGGTATACACTGACCTATAATAAAGTAAACATACTGAACTGGGTCACTGAATTGCATGTGAATCCCATTGTCCTGTTTTTTTTTTTCCTGTTGCTCTTGGTACAGATGCAGTAGGTAGGTGCAGTAGTGATGCAAGTGCACAATTGGTTGGATTCTGGGTAAACTACCCATCCAAACAAGATTTTGAAGGGACCAATATGGAGATGAGTTTATATTATTGTTATGGTTATGTTGCACCATGTGTTAATCGCTAGGCTTGAGGCTGCTGTGTTGCATGGCACAAAATTTCATTACTGTTGATTGTCAACATTATTTTATGTACATGACATGCACAACATATGTGGGAGCATTAGTGTTACTGTTTACATGCTTTTATTCTATATAGTACATGAAAGGTTAGGTTCAGAGCTGGTCCCTCCCTGAAAATGTTCTGAATTTTCTTATGCTAACTATTCCAGTATGCAAATAATGAATGTTTATGAGTTGAGTGGTATGAATATTTCATGAGATGAAAGATGGAATGTTCCATTCAATGAGGTGAAGATGAGTTGAACGGAACATTCCATCTTTCACCGAATTAAATATTCATTCCATTGAAATAATGTAAAAAGATTCATTATTTGTTTTATATAATGGCTAAAATAGATCCTTGCCATTTGATATTATATTAATTTATAACAACAGAAAAGGGACTTAACATGTTGTGTGGGCCGCCAGAAGAGGAGGTACTGCTGGCCCACCACCAGAGGGCGCCCTGCCTGAAGTGCGGGCTTCAGGCACGAGAGGGCGCTGCCGCCACGGACACAGCCGTGGGTGACAGCTGTCATGAGATAATGAGTGACAGCTGTCACCCATCTACACTTCATCGTACTACTGCATAAAACCCGGACGTCATCGCCACCTCATTGCCGAGATATCATCTACCTGTGAAGGTAATATTCTCTGCTGTATCTGAACTTAACACTGACTTTATAGTCTGAACTTCTTTGCAGCCGTTTTCCTGTGGGTGTTGCCTTATCTGTGGGATTGGCGTTTTGGTGTGATCAGCGACGGCTTCGCTTCACACCCCAACCAGATAAGTGGTTAACAGGGGCTGCACGAGTGTGTGATTAGAGGTGGAGGTGACTTTCCACCTTCTGACTGTTTTTGTTACTGGGTGTGCACACACCCATATCTCACTGTTTGTGCTCCTCGCCAGCAGTACCAGATCCGACAGTCGGGGACGGTGATCACCTGGGAATTCGGGACTTGGCGGCTCCAGTATTCACCAGGTTCGGTGGCGGCGGAAATCGTGTGGTTCCGGCTCTTCTCAGGACAGACGTATTCTATCCTCGAGCCTGCCCACACGTCACCTTTGTGTATTGACTGCTATCATATTCTGAGATTGTCTGTATATTCGTTGTGCACATTCACAACATTAAATTGTTACCTTTTGGCTCATCTATTGACCATTCATTTGCGCCCCCTGTTGTGGGTCCGTGTCACTACACTTTCCCCAACATTAACATATTGGTTTGCATTACTGGTGCCTTGGAATAAACAGTGCAACACAAACTTTAAATAGGAGTCCAAAATTGTTCTCAGTCAACTTGGAAAAACATGTAATCTGTGATACTTCCAAAAATAAATAATTAAATAATAAATAAATAAATACCATGATCTTCCTCAGTCCAGCGAAAAATTGTATCAGAAATTTGTCCAGGTTTTCATCCCAACAGCTCTTCATGCCTCCAGATGGCTTCTGGCGTAGTGGATTTTTTTTGTGTGTGTGTGTGTCTGTGTTAGAAGAATTGGCATTGTCAGTTACCTCCTTCAAATCACGGTAGTGTGTGCGTGGGTGGGGATTGCAGCGTGCAATGGTACACAATGCATGGAACCAAATTTACACGGTAAATGGAACCATATTTGCATGCTACATGCAACGCAACACAAATGGGAAGAATAATCCAGGTCATGTGACATAAAAAGCACCAATCAAATGACAAGGATCCACTTCAGCACAAAGCCCTGTGTTGAGCTGATGTTAAGTGTGAGGGTGGAGGAGCACTGGGAGCCAATTTTGACTGTTTGTGATAATCAATAAACATTATCCTTACATATGTCCCTGGGTGTTCCAGCTGGTTTGTGTAGAGGGCTGTAGTGATGGTGTCTTCCATGCATCTGTTTGTTCTATAAGCAAAATGCTGAGGGTCAAAAGCAGGAAGAAGCCTGGCTTTCATGTACTTTGCAATGATTCTTTCAAAACATATCATGATGACAGTCTGTCATCATTGAGGCTACTGATAACTGCCTTTTTGGGGAAAGGGATGATGGTTTCCAACTTCAGAAGAAGGAGCAGGGTATGGTGGCTTGTGTCAGAGACAGGTTAAATATCCTGGCAAGAACTCTGACCAGCTGGTTAACACAAGCTTTCAGTACTTTGCCCGGGATTCCATCTGGTCCAGCAGCTTTCCTTTGTTTCAGTGTCTTGAGCACTTTTAATGTTTTCAACATTTTTAAATAATGTAACCACATACAGCAACACATCCAGGTACAGGTTGCTATGAAATACATATAAAAATAGTTAAGATATCAAATTTACATAAATTTTCAATTTCTGATGATTTATTTAATTCATTTAAAGCCTGATTTATGCAGCTGCACAGCTTTAACTCCATGTCATGCAATGACATGCATGACAGTTTTGTCTCTGGATTATACTTTATTCTAGACTAATTTGATCCTCAACAAGCTTTTCTTTCTACAATCTTCACCTCCAATTCAAAGGTAATCTGTACATTTTCCTCTTTTACTGACTTTGTGCTATGAATGTGCGGACTTTTCTGATTCATTTGTAATCAGCGTATGCACTGCAAAAAATATTATAATATGATGGCAGACGAAGGATTGAAAGCAAAAAAGTCAAATCACAGCCTTTGTGTCTGATTTAATTGGTGCACGTCAGGCCTCAGGTCCCAGTCTGAACATGTTTGAAATAAAAATGGTCGGGCTTTTAATCACAGAAATGACTCCAGTCCCACTTTCCTCAAACTGGTGAGTGTCAGAGCACTGAACTTTAATTTGTACCTCTGCACATCCAGTGCTTGTGGTTTTTAATGAAAATACTTTGCGATCGGACAGGGCATTTATCCGATTTGAGCGATATGTATATAACGGATTAGTTACAGTCAGGAGGCGCTGAACATCTATGGGAAATCCTGAATCGGTACGTGCGCCTCATTTAATGACTGGGTCAAAATTTCTTTTGAAAATTTTTTTCTGCCAAATGTATTTGATCCATTATCAAACTGGAAAAGCAGCAACATGTTTGCTGCTTTTACTGCACAACCAGCCTCCAGCAGCCTGACATGCACTTCAGGCTGCTGGAGGCTGCAGGTCTGAGCCTGAGCACGGTGTGAAAAAACTAAACGGTCGGGTTTTTAATCATGAAATGACTCCAGTTCCACATGCGAGAGGTTTAATGGAATGGTAAAATGGTAAATGGACTGCATTTATATAGCCCTTTTCCATCTGCATCAGATGCTCAAAGCACTTTACAATAATGTCTCACATTCACCCTGATGTCAGGGTGCTGCCATACAAGGTATCTGTGAAGGCTCTCAGTTGTCAAGGTGGTTTCCATAGTAGAGAAGCTTGAATCTTCAACTGGACTGGGTTGCTTGACATGAGGACATTTCGCTTCTAATCGCAGAAGCTTCCTCAGCTAAATTTCTTGCTCTGGTAGTCTGACTTCTGTCTTGACTCTTGTAGAGAAGAATAACAGAAGCTGTTGCACAAAAGGCTATACCAACACCGCAGAAAGGGTGCCGGTGGACCTCAGTCTGCAGTTCATCTCCACCTTAAAGACACTAACCACACGTTTGAGGACAAAGAAGTTAAAATCTTAGCCAGAGAAAAGAAATGGTTTGAGAGGGGAGTGAAGGAAGCATTGTATGTGAAAAAGTTGAAACCCAGCCATAACCGGGGAGGGGGTCTGAAACACACTTTGTCCCCTGTTTACAATGGGGTACTCAGGTCAAAGCAGTTTCAGTCTTTTGTTCATGGTAATGAGTCATTCAAATAATCAGGAGAGGAGTCAGTCTCATCGTTAGGAGGGACAGCTGCCCTGTCATTAGGAGGGTGCCAACTAGAGCACAGTAGGTGCTAATTAGAGCAATTGTTAGTCACTAGCCAATAGCAGTCTGCCTCTCAGTAGGAAGGATCTGGTTAGGTTTATAACTCTGGCTTTGCTGGCTTCTGTTATTCTTCTCTACAAGAGTCAAGACAGACGTCAGACTACCAGAGCAAGACATTTAGCTGAGGAAGCGTCTGCGATTAGAAACGAAACGTCCTTGCATCAAGCAACCCAGTCCAGTCAAAGATTCAAGCTTCTTTGCCATACAAAGTGCTCACTACACACCAGGAGCAACTAGGGGATTAAGGACCTTGCCCAAGGGCCCTTAGTGATTTTCCAGTCAGGCTGGGATTTGATGTGAGGATCCTCTGGTCTCAAGCCCAACGCTTAACCACGATACCATCACCTCAGATACATTGCAATTGGATGGGACATTTTATCTGCTGTGAGCAAAAAATCCACTGTACAAAATCTGTTATATACAGTGTTTATTACATGGGAAACAATACAAAAAATTTGGGACTTTTTTGTCCAGTGAATGCGAATATCTGGTTTATACGATGATGGTTTAGTTGAGTTTTACTGTACATAGGACTGAACAGTAAATTTTAATCTCAAAGCTTTCATCCCACATGGCTGACTTTATTTTCTCAAATTATTCTTCTGTTTGGGTCTGAAGGGAATCTGTACATCTTGAAGCCCTTGCTGTGTCTATTTGTGCCTCCAAATGCACAACAACCCAGCATTTTCAGTGAATAAATAAAAAATAGTTGGATTTCCGTGCAGACACATTAACAGTGAACACTATTTTGTACCAGATGAAACCTTGAGTCACATGACCGATTTTGTTTTTTCGACTCGTCATGTAGCCACTCTTTCTATCAAGGCACTCGAGCTGACACCAGTGACTGCGGGCGTATGTATATCATGTGACCACTGCATGTGCACATCATGCATATGCGTTCAATGGCATTTATCGTAACATGCTATATGCTTTCAGGGCCAGTGTTTTATCCACTTTGTTTCTGTTTTCTGACACTTTGTCATGGATTTGAAGTTTCTGAACAACCTGGTGCTTTCCAGCCTGTCACACAGTCTGCAAGTGCATGGTGTGCATGGAGAGTTAGTGGCATGTATGAGTGAGGCTGTGTGACCCAGATGAGTGCAGACAACTGTGTGGTGATGTGTGACGTGTTTGTGGCAGATAATGATGGGTTGTGTGGGGAGTGCCACATGTGTTGAACCTACGATGGACTGCAGAAGGTCATGAAGACTTATTGTGAAATAAAACACAAGCAAGAACAAATGCACATTCATTAATGGGAATGCATATTGAATCTAGAAATCCTGCAAATGTCAAAACTTCTGCAAAAATGGAAAAATGCACACAAACAGGATGTGAAGTCTGAGCATGCTCTTCCTCAGTGAAGCTATTACATCTTTGTGCACATATTAGTAATTTTATAACAATTTGTTGGTGGGATTCACATTTTTTTCAGGTTGTGTGTGTGCGTGTGTGTGTATGTGTGTGTGTGTATCACGGATCAGAATGCTAATCCCAATGCAGAGGAGGACCTGGTCAATGACGTGAAGAGAGCTGGGACCACAGTCACAAAGATTACATTAGTAACACATGATGCTGTCATGGTTTAAAATCCTGCAGGGCAGCACGGTCCCCTTTCTCAAGCCAACACATGTCCAGGCCCATTTGAAGTTCACCAGTGACCATCTGGATGATCCAGAGGAGGCTTGGGAGAAGGTCATGTGGTCAGATGAGACCAGAATAGAGCTTTTTGGAATCAACCCCACTTACCATGTTTACAGGATGAGAACAACCCCAAGAAAACCATCCAACCGTGAAGTATGGGGGTGGAAACATCATACTCTGGGTGTGCTCTTCTGCAAAGGGGACAGGACAACTGCACTGTATTGAAGAGAGGATGGATGGGGTCATGTATTGTGAGATTTTGGCAAACAACCTCCTTCCCTCAGTAAGAGCATTGAAGATGGGTCATGGCTGGGTCTTCCAGCATGACATTGACCCAAAACACACAGCCAGGGCAACTAAGGAGGGGCTCCATAAGAAGCATTTCAAGGTCCTGGAGTGGCCTGGCCAGTCTCTAGACCTGAACTCAATAGAAAATCTTTGGAGGGAGCTGAAACTCCAAACCTGAAAGATATGGAGAAGATCTGTATGGAGGAATGGACCCAAAATCCCTGCTGAAGTGTGTGAAAACCTGGTGAAAAACTACAGGAAACATTTGACCTCTGTAATTGCCAACCAAAAGCTACTGTACCAAATATTAACATTGATTTTCACAGGTGTTGAAATACTTTTTCCTGTGGCGCCGCACTGCGCCGGCTGCGTCCCGACGCGCGGACCCGTCCGCACGTCTTTCATTAAAAAAGTGTCCTTAACAGTGTAATATCGGATAAAATGCTGAAACCGACTTCTTCTGAACTTCTCTGTTCTCTCACGACGTCCTGGATCAATAGAGCCTGAAATGTGAAGGTTTCAGCTTGAAACAGGCTGACAACGGCGCCTGGGAGCGCTGCGCGACGTCCCACTGCGTGGGAAGTCCTTTTTAAAGCGGCAGTATCACCTCAAAATCTCTCATCAAGCCGTTTAAAATTTTCACAGAAAACCAGCTTAATTTTCGAACCGTGTCCACTTCGATGTGCCTCACAGGTTTAGAAAAAATTTTGATCCAAACAAGCGCCAGTCTCTCAGCAACTTCTCAGACAAAGGAATTCCGACGAGGGGCTGGACGACTCCTCCCACAAGGAGTGCTCACAGGCGAATGATGTCACCGACAGCGTGGAAAAACTCACGCATGCGCACGAGGGTTCAAGCATGTCTGACGTAAAACATATTAATGAAATCCATATAGTTTTTGAAAAAAATAAAAAGGACCTATACTTTAATTGAGAGACCTTTGTATTATACAAAGTTAGCAAGTATGTGAATTAGCCATGAGACATACTGCTCCAACATTGTACACTGTGAGTGATTGGATACAAAATGAGGATCTGGCATTCCCCATGGGAGACACGCAGGACATGCTCTGGAGCATGCCAACAGTAGTGGAATATACAAGGAGAGATGGTGCTTCTGGACTGGTCAAGGGAGTCCAGCAGCCACGGCTCAACTCCCGACCTGCGTGCATGCATGGTCAGCTGGCTGGACACACCTGTCCTCACCAGCTGGGATTATCTTTAAGTTTTATATAGCACACCACACAAGGAGCCTGTGCAGAGAGTGGGCTTCAGCACAGCACTAGATGAATACTGGTCACTCCTGAGAACCAAGGAGGACATCTGTCCACAGTAGGGCATTGTGTGTAACGGAATCCGTGTGTGATGATGCCAACCAGGAACTCTTCCACGCTTGTCCTTACATATTTTATCCTGTTGCTGGTGATCTCATGCAATCCATGCATGACTGTGTCAGCCAGGAGCTCTTCAATGGCGTGGACTGCTGGACATTACATATTTCATCCTGTGGGAAATCATTCTAGAAGTGGCTGAGTGCCCTGTTCACACTTTTCTTCCTGTTGTATTTTTTTCCCTCCGTGGAGCCACAATAGGCTTTATTAATTTTATTATTTATTCATTTATTATTATTTAATTATTTTATTTTACTTTCCTTTATTATTCACAGGTCTGTTCCTTGCTGGATACAGTCGGGGGAGATTCCACAGCCACTCTTCACATAATAGCAGGATAATACCAGATGAACAATTTGCAACTGCAAATTTGTCGCTCATTTGTGTGTTTGGTTACTAACTTGTTTCTCCAACAATTCTCGGACAGTTGCTGCCCAGTGAAATAGGACTCTTAAACTATCAGAATATACTATCGAGGACATGGTCAACATGGAAGTAAGGTGATGTTCTAGCGAGCTGTGATGGGATGCCTCAGCTTATGCAGGGTGCTTGTCAATCAACACTGGAAGCAGAGAAGAATGTGGTTGTTAGGTGATGCCGAGACAGAGGAAGTAGGTGCAAGGTTTTATTTTTGTTGATACCTGCATGTTACTGCATTAAAAATGTGTAAATTAAGGTGGCTCCTTGCTTTCATGAAATTTAAATTCAATTCAGTTCAATTTAATTAGCTTATAATGTGCCAAATCACAGCAAAAGCTGTCTCAACGGGCCTTACATGAAACAATTCAGCATAAAATTTAAATAAGTAATTAAAAATGAATTAAAAAAAATTTCAAATACATAATTAAAAACAGAAGTAAAAGAATAAGATAAAAATTAAAAACTATTCATAAGAAAGTGAATAAAAATGGGTTTTCAGTCTTGACTTAAAAATGTCCTTGGACTCCGACTACCTCACGGTCGCAGGAAGACTGTTCCACAGCTGGGTGCACGATACGAAAGGTTCTTTGACCCGTTAACTTCTTCACCCTGGGAACTCAGAGAAATCCCGCATCCTGTGACCGCAAAGCCCGGGCCGGCACGTAAAGTTCCACCAGATCAGCCAGATAAGATGGCGCCAGTCCATGAAAACTTATAAGTCAATAACAAACCTTAAAATCTGCTCTCACAGAAACAGGGAGCCAATGCAAAGATGCCAAAATGGGTGTGATATGTTCAGACCTTCTGCTATGTGTCATCAATCTGGGGCGGATCCTCGTTATATTGATGGAAAAAAAACAGGCCTAGTAACATCCCTGATGTGGAGGTCAAAGACAACGTGGGATCAAAAATTACCCCAAGGTTCCTCATTTTGTCTGTATGATGTATGACACATGAACCCAGGCTGAGCGCCAGCTGGTTCAAACTGATGCCGATGTCTCGCTGGACCAAGAACCATCATTTCAGTCTCGTCAAGCTTAAAAGTATAGTTTAAAAGAGATGCACACTGTCTTAGGTGTGCATCTCTTGCTTGCCTCTACTGGTGGTTGGCTCTCACTGCGGTATTGTATCACTCTGTTCCAGAGCACAGCGGTGTTTTGCTGTACGTTAGCTGTTAATCTGCGCAGTTAGATGATCTAGATAACTAGATAACAATTTGTTTCACAGTGTAATCTTCATGTGCCTTAACTAAGCACTCCCTCTGCTGAATCCCCTCTAAATTATTTACACATTATTCACTTCGTGTGTTTTTAGGAATCCGCTAGCTTAGCGCAGCTACTAGCTCTTAGCCGGTTTAGCATGGCGGCTTCTCCTGTCTCTCTCCCGCACTTTTCTGCTCTGGGTGTGAAATGTTAGTTATTCCTCGCCTCCTTAGCAGTATGGTACTTGTAATAAGTGTAACTTATTCGTAGCTTAGGAGGCCAGGCTGGGCAAATTAGACAGCTAGCCAGGCCCCTGTAGTCGGGTGCGGACCAAGGTAGCTTAGCCGCCGTTAGTTCCCCTCCGGCAGATCCCGAGCAGCCGGGGGAAAGCAGGCCGACTGGGTGACTGTGAGGAGGAAGCGTAGCCCTAAACAGAAGCCCCGTGTACACCGCCAATCTGTTACATCTCTAACCATTTTCCCCACTCGGCGACACACCCACCGAGGATCAAACTCTGGTTACTGGCAACTCTGTTTGAGAAATGTGAAGTTAGCGACACCAGCAACCATAGTCAATTGCCTTCCGGGGGCCAGAGCAGGCGACATTGAAGGAAATTTGAAACTGCTGGCTAAGGCTAAGCGTAAATTTGGTAAGATTGCAATTCACGTCGGCAGTAATGACACCTGGTTACGCCAATCGGAGGTCACTAAAATTAACATTGAATCGGTGTGTAACTTTGCAAAAACAATGTCGGACTCTGTAGTTTTCTCTGGGCCCCTCCCCCAATCGGACCGGGAGTGACATGTTTAGCCGCATGTTCTCCTTGAATTGCTGGCTGTCTGAGTGGTGTCCAAAAAATGAGGTGGGCTTCATAGATAATTGGCAAAGCTTCTGGGGAAAACCTGGTCTTGTTAGGAGAGACGGCATCCATCCCACTTTGGATGGAGCAGCTCTCATTTCTAGAAATCTGGCCAATTTTCTTAAATCCTCCAAACCGTGACTATCCAGGGTTGGGACCAGGAAGCAGAGTTGTAGCCTTACACACCTCTCTGCAGCTTCTCTCCCCCTGCCATCCCCTCATTACCCCATCCCTGTAGAGACGGTGCCTGCTCCCAGACCACCAATAACCAGTAAAAATCTATTTAAGCATAAAAATTAAAAAAGAAAAAATAATATAGCAGCTTCAACTGCACCACAGACTAAAACAGTTAAATGTAGTCTATTAAACATTAGATCTCTCTCTTCTAAGTCCCTGTTAGTAAATGATATAATAATTGATCAACATATTGATTTATTCTGCCTTACAGAAACCTGGTTACAGCAGGATGAAATATGTTAGTTTAAATGAGTCAACACCCCCAAGTCACACTAACTGCCAGAACGCTCGTAGCACGGGCCGAGGCGGAGGATTAGCAGCAATCTTCCATTCCAGCTTATTAATTAATCAAAAACCCAGACAGAGCTTTAATTCATTTGAAAGCTTGACTCTTAGTCTTGTCCATCCAAATAGGAAGTCCCAAAAACCAGTTTTATGTTATGTGTCGGACGCAGCTCGGAGAACCGACCAGCGTTTGAAGGACCCAGTATGAAATAAGCAGAGCACGGTACAAAGGCTAACTGAATTTAATACATAACAGTGAAAATATAATAAAAAGGTGCGGCCTGGCGTGGTGCGCTCCCAGCAGCGCTAACGGTCCGGAGCCAGAAGCTGTTTCGGACCCAAGGACCCCGCCGACACCCCCCAGGTGGCCGCAACAACCGAGTCTGTGAAAGAAGGAACCATTATGTGAGTCCACACTCTACACACAGAACACTTAAAGGTGTACAAACAGCAAACACTTCCTGGCTTGATTACTGATCAGCTTCCCAACCTGCAGGCATGGAACATCCAGTTCACAAAACTCCACCGCAGTGGAAGCTGATACATGACTAACAAACAGCTCAATACAATAAGGTGTGAGGGACACCACATTTACTGACTGTATAACTGTTAGTCACAAAATCTAACGTACCTCAGGAAGTGTGCTGACGAGCATGAGACCTCACCCCCTCCTCTTTCACAGACTGTGCATCAAACCTGGACGTTCTCAGCATCCGCTGCTGATGAGATGGCTCCCAAGACGACGATCTCACCCGTCTGGTCACAAGGTCGAGTCTCTGGCAAATACACACTGTGTACTCCAGTCTTAAATGCCAACATGTTCCACTCCATCCAGATGCACCACAGCTGTGAGTCCTGACGAGTCGCAGGTGATCAGGGTGAGGTCCTGACAGCCTCAGCAACACAGCCACTCAGTCCCAAATGCACGCCACCTGGGAGGAAAACCAAAAAACAGAAACAAACCGGCAGCCAGGCCCCCCCCCCAGCCATATAACATTTTATTTGTTATTATCTATCGTCCACCTGGTCGTTACTGTGAGTTTCTCTGTGAATTTTCAGACCTTTTGTCTGACTTAGTGCTTGGCTCAGATAAGATAATTATAGTGGGCGATTTTAACATCCACACAGATGCTGAGAATGACAGCCTCAACACTGCATTTAATCTATTATTAGACTCAGTTGGCTTTGCTCAAAATGTAAATGAGTCCACCCACCACTTTAATCATATCTTAGATCTTGTTCTGACTTATGGTATGGAAATTGAAGACTTAACAGTATTCCCTGAAAACTCCCTTCTGTCTGATCATTTCTTAATAACATTTACATTTACTCTGATGGACTACCCAGCAGTGGGGAATAAGTTTCATTACACTAGAAGTCTTTCAGAAAGCGCTGTAACTAGGTTTAAGGATATGATTCCTTCTTTATGTTCTCTAATGCCATATACCAACACAGGGCAGAGTAGCTACCTAAACTCTGTAAGTGAGATAGAGTATCTCGTCAATAGTTTTACATCCTCATTGAAGACAACTTTGGATGCTGTAGCTCCTCTGAAAAAGAGAGCCTTAAATCAGAAGTGCCTGACTCCGTGGTATAACTCACAAACTCGCAGCTTAAAGCAGATAACCCGTAAGTTGGAGAGGAAATGGCGTCTCACTAATTTAGAAGATCTTCACTTAGCCTGGAAAAAGAGTCTGTTGCTCTATAAAAAAGCCCTCCATAAAGCTAAGACATCTTACTACTCATCACTAATTGAAGAAAATAATAACAACCCCAGGTTTCTTTTCAGCACTGTAGCCAGGCTGACAAAGAGTCAGAGCTCTATTGAGCCGAGTATTCCTTTAACGTTAACTAGTAATGACTTCATGACTTTCTTTGCTAATAAAATTTTAACTATTAGAGAAAAAATTACTCATAACCATCCCAAAGACGTATCGTTATCTTTGGCTGCTTTCAGTGATGCCGGTATTTGGTTAGACTCTTTCTCTCCGATTGTTCTGTCTGAGTTATTTTCATTAGTTACTTCCTCCAAACCATCAACATGTCTATTAGACCCCATTCCTACCAGGCTGCTCAAGGAAGCCCTACCATTAATTAATGCTTCGATCTTAAATATGATCAATCTATCTTTATTAGTTGGCTATGTACCACAGGCTTTTAAGGTGGCAGTAATTAAACCATTACTTAAAAAGCCATCACTTGACCCAGCTATCCTAGCTAATTATAGGCTAATCTCCAACCTTCCTTTTCTCTCAAAAATTCTTGAAAGGGTAGTTGTAAAACAGCTAACCGATCATCTGCAGAGGAATGGTCTATTTGAAGAGTTTCAGTCAGGTTTTAGAATTCATCATAGTACAGAAACAGCATTAGTGAAGGTTACAAATGATCTTCTTATGGCCTCAGACAGTGGACTCATTTCTGTGCTTGTTCTGTTACACCTCAGTGCTGCTTTTGATACTGTTGACCATAAAATTTTATTACAGAGATTAGAGCATGCCATAGGTATTAAAGGCACTGCGCTGTGGTGGTTTGAATCATATTTATCTAATAGATTACAATTTGTTCATGTAAATGGGGAATCTTCTTCACAGACTAAGGTTAATTATGGAGTTCCACAAGGTTCTGTGCTAGGACCAATTTTATTCACTTTATACATGTTTCCCTTAGGCAGTATTATTAGACAGCATTGCTTAAATTTTCATTGTTACGCAGATGATACCCAGCTTTATCTATCCATCAAGCCAGAGGACACACACCAATTAGCTAAACTGCAGGATTGTCTTACAGACATAAAGACATGGATGACCTCTATTTCCTGCTTTTAAACTCAGATAAAACTGAAGTTATTGTACTTGGCCACACAAATCTTAGAAACATGTTGTTGTATCAAATGTTCGAAATAAACAGTTTTCATTCATTCATTCATTCATTCATTCAAACATGGTGTCTAACCAGATCCTTACTCTGGATGGCATTACCCTGACCTCTAGTAATACTGTGAGAAATCTTGGAGTCATTTTTGATCAGGATATGTCATTCAATGCGCATATTAAACAATATGTAGGACTGCTTTTTTGCATTTGCGCAATATCTCTAAAATTAGAAAGGTCTTGTCTCAGAGTGATGCTGAAAAACTAATTCATGCATTTATTTCCTCTAGGCTGGGCTATTGTAATTCATTATTATCAGGTTGTCCTAAAAGTTCCCTGAAAAGCCTTCAGTTAATTCAAAATGCTGCAGCTAGAGTACTGACAGGGACTAGAAGCAGAGAGCATATCTCACCCATATTGGCCTCTCTTCATTGGCTTCCTGTTAATTCTAGAATAGAATTTAAAATTCTTCTTCTTACTTATAAGGTTTTGAATAATCAGGTCCCATCTTATCTTAGGGACCTCGTAGTACCATATCACCCCAATAGAGTGCTTCGCTCTCAGACTGCAGGCTTACTTGTAGTTCCTAGGGTTTGTAAGAGTAGAATGGGAGGCAGAGCCTTCAGCTTTCAGGCTCCTCTCCTGTGAAACCAGCTCCCAATTCAGATCAGGGAGACAGACACCCTCTCTACTTTTAAGATTAGGCTTAAAACTTTCCTTTTTGCTAAAGCTTATAGTTAGGGCTGGATCGGGTGACCCTGAACCATCCCTTAGTTATGCTGCTATAGACGTAGACTGCTGGGGGGTTCCCATGATGCACTGTTTCTTTCTCTTTTTGCTCTGTATGCACCACTCTGCTTTTAATCATTAGTGATCGATCTCTGCTCCCCTCCACAGCATGTCTTTTTCCTGGTTCTCTCCCTCAGCCCCAACCATGGCCTTGCCTTACAATATAAAGCGCCTTGGGGCAACTGTTTGTTGTGATTTGGCGCTATATAAAAAAAAATTGATTGATTGATTGAAGTGCTTGCTCACAGGGGGTCGTTTTGACCGTTGGGGTTTTTCCGTAATTATTGTATGGCCTTGCCTTACAATATAAAGCGCCTTGGGGCAACTGTTTGTTGTGATTTGGCGCTATATAAATAAAACTGATTTGATTTGATTTGAAAAGTAGGAAGTTACTAGACATCCAACTTCTCACTGATAGAAGCCAGTCCTCCAGGGATTTTATGGGAGTGAGATTTCCCGCAGTTATCAGCATGTACAACTGAGTATCATCAGCGTAACAATGAAAGGCAATCCCAAAAACTCAACAGTATACACCCAAGGGGTGCCATATACAGGGAGAAAAGCAAGGGGCCTAAAACAGATCCCTGTGGAACCCCAAATCTCATGTCACCAAGGTCAGTAGTGCCATTATACAAGACACATTGAGAACGACTGGACAGATATGACGTCAACCAGGCAAGGGCACTTCCAGTAATCCCCAAAAAATTCTCCAACCTATCGAGCAAAATATGATGATCCACGGTATCAAACGCAATCAAACGAAAATCTATTTCGTAGAGTTCAAAATGGCCTCAACAATCATCAGGGTCAGAAGCACAACAACACCATTTTGCAGCTTCTTATTTACAAGTTTTTAGTGCATGTGATGTTTTGAATAAAACATCTTCCATGAGGGACAGGGACAATGACCAAGGGACAACAAGTCAAGTTGTTCTGTGAACATTTTAAATGCAGGATCATGAAATATTCAGCAGGAAAATAACACCAATTTTGCATTAGATTCATGGCCCAGTGCACCTGTAGATTTTCAAACCCAACAAACACACAATCACGCACTGCCTCTCCTGACACAATGTTATTTGTGTATTTTGAATGTAGGTCAAAAATGTGTGTGTGCGTGTGTCTGGAGACCTCCATACCACACTGTGCATCCACACGCAGCAAAGACACACACACACACACGTAATCCAGCGGTAGGTCAGTTTAATATTTCATTTGGCTGATGGACGGCGTCTGCTGCTCTGTGAGCCAAACATCATTACGGCACACTAAGTGACTTAACTCTAATTAGAGCTGAAAATCACATTAAAGCTGCTCTCTGATACATAAAGTAACTCATCTTTTCCCAGCACTCTGTGGATGATTTTGTTTTTAAAACACAGCTATGGTAAGAATTACAAATGCATCATTTAATACAACATGCATGTTGATTGAAAAGGAAAAACCTAATTAAACAAAATATTTGTGTTTTGTTGTGTTCAGCTCAAATACCACAAAAGAGGTCAAGAAAGGGAATTAATTAATGTTTTTTTGTCCTCATTCAAGGATTTTGATACCTATAAGGCTGTGAAAGAATTACAGAAAATGCAATGATTCATAACATATTGTTTTTCTGGAAATGAACTCCACCTAAATAACTACAGAACTATTGTCACACATTCAATCAACAGATGTATTCAGAAACAACCAAGTCAGCATATTTTAAACAATATTTTCTTTGAATTATCACTCATTTAAAAGTTTAACCTGTGACTGAAAGATGATCTGCTTATTCACAATTGCAATATTCACATGTAAAAATAATACTTAATCAATTACAAACTGAATTTTAATGATTTGGCATGAATAAAGAATTCCACAACATTAAAGGGTGATTCTTAGACTACGGGCACTTTTATGTCCTTTGATCATATTTTATGAAAAAAAGAAAAAAGGGAAAATTTCACACTTTTATAGTTATCTTTACAATGAAAGTGTTTTAAGAAATTTGTTCTAGTAGTCTATGATGACTTTTTCACCTTTTTTCAGCATCATTATAGGCAAATATTGCCGTGCTTGTCCCACACCCAGACTTTTGATCTTCACTGATAAAAATGAATAGTAAAAAAAACATTTTTTCTAATGTTTTAAAATATCACTGAATAAAATATCAGTAAAATAATAAAAACATAAATGGGGTATTCAATGTCATACATCTGTTGTGATTTTTTAAACCAAATGTAGTCGTCCCACACTATTGCCGTAATTTCCACCACAACACTGTAATGTCCCTTTAAAAAATTTGTATGAAGATTGTTTGGGTAGTTTCTATGGAGATGAACAGTGACATCAGAGCACATGTCTGACATGGAGGGAATTTTGACTTCATCCATCAACTTTTGAAGAAAAGCCAAGGTAAATATCGCTTGAAATGAAAATATTTTTATTGTATGTAATTTCCAAACATGCCGTAACATCAACTCAGTTTGTAAATTAGTTGTTTTTTTAACGCACAGAGATGTATTTTGCATGCACAAAATGCTAGACCACTCCTTAGCTAATATGTGATGTTAGCATAGATTTTACCACAAAATACTGTCAGATTGTAATTTCCACCACCGTAGTTTCCACCACATTGCATTCTTCGGTGGAAATTACAATGGTGTGGTGAAAATTACATTTACGCGTGCAGGCGCAATTCATAGATCCCCATACACTGCCCTTGCTCTCTCACACACTCATCTCATGGTCTCCCCAAACATTCAGCCTATGCACACTCTACACCAGTGACGGTCCTACAATGATTTGCGCCCCGGGCAACGCCCTCTCCAGCACCCCGCCCCCTTTCGCGGCGGCCCCGTCCCCGGCGAAAAACGCTTATAATAACTGATAAAAACCACTAATAGTAATGTTATTATTACAACAATGTGGTAATAGTGTAGAAATAACACTTTTTTAGACGATTTTTGACACGTTTATAACTATAATTAACATGCTTATAGCAATTTTCGCGATGTCATTTGGGGTCGGGGTTTTGCGGTGGTGCCACCCCCTCTCGGGTGCTGGTCTAGGCAATTGACACACACTCACTGACACACACACAATTCATGGTGCCCACACACTCCGTCTCCCTTTGACAGAGAGCCATCCACCAGGGCATGTGTACCCCCACTCTTACAAGCATGCAAGCACGAACACACGCATGCACACACAGCCTTGTGATTTCCACCACCCCATTTGTTTTTAAATAAATAGTTACAAAATCACTCATTAAAAACCTCTGCATAATTTATGAGATAATGTTCCACTTCAATTAAAAACACAAGTAGTTACACCTTGAAATGCATCTTACCATTCCAATGCTATATCTCACGTTGTGGCGGACGTTGTTATGTGGGCCGCTGAAGAGGAGGTACTGCTGGCCCACCACCACCAGAGGGCGCCCTGCTTGGAGTGCGGGCTCCAAGCACGAGAGGGCGCCAGACCCAGAAGAAGTGACAGCTGTCATTCATCCTCTGCACCAGCTGTCACTCGTTCATCATCATCATCATCACCATAAAGGCCGGACTGCAGCTCCACCTCCTCGCCGAGAAATCGACTACTGAAGAGGTAATTTCTCTGCTGACTAATACGTTGTGTAATAATTTGAACTTCTGTTGCAGCCGTTTTCCTGGTGGTTTTCCTTGTCTGTGGGATTGGCGTTTGGTGTGACAGCGACGGCTTCGCCTCACACCCCAAACCAGATAAGTGGTTAATCAGGAGCTGCACGAGTGTGTGATTGGAGGTGGAGGTGCTCCCTCCTAACTGTGTACAGACTGTGGATTACTGAGTGTGCGGACTCACACTCATTCATCTTGTCTCTGCTTTCTGCCAGCAGTACCAGGGTCGACAGCCGAAGACAGAGGCCACCTGGGGACTCGGGACTTGGCGGCTCCGGTGTTCTTCAGATCATTGGTGGTGGAAGCCGTGTGGGACGCGGCTTCTCTCTCGTCGGGGGTCTTCTATCTTCGAGCCTGCCCACACGTCACCTGGTGTCAATTGACTTTACAATTTCTGTGTATTTAGTTGTGTATTATCACCAGAGGTGTCAAGTAACGAAGTACAAATACTTCGTTACTGTACTTAAGTACACTTTTTAGGTATCTATACTTTACTCCATTACTTATTTTTCTGCCTACTTCTGACTTCTACTTATTACATTTTCACACAAGTATCTGTACTTTCTATTCCTTACATTTTTAAAACAAACAGCCTCATTACTCTTGGCTTCAGCGCCGGTGGATGTGCGCTGAGGCATCAGCGCACATCCACCGGAAGCCCGAGGCGTCAGCGCAGTTCCACTGGCGCGGCTTCACCGAGGCCCGAGGTGCCAGCGCAGTTCCACCGGCGTGGCTTTACCGAGGTGCCAGCGTGGATTTATCTGACCATGGGTCCGAAGAAGGCACTGACGGCGGAGGAGGGAGACGATATCAAGAAGTCCCTGGACTTTTTGTCTGAGGAAATCTCTGTTGTTAAAATGCAGCAGAAATCCATTATGGAGCTGGTGGAAGAAGTGAAGGCTCTCCGGATCCAGAATGCCGAGAAAGACCAGTGTCTGGTGCACCTGGAGAACCGTGTTGTGGAGTTGGAACAGTACACGAGGATGAACGACGTTTTTATTACAGGAATTCATATTAAACCTCAATCCTACGCATGGGCGGTGTCAGAAGACAGCGGATGGGAGGCCAGTGAGCAGGAGGCCAGCTCAGTGGAACAACAGGTGGCCGACTTCCTGCAATCTAAAGGTATTCAAATGGACTGTAATAAGATTGAAGCGTGCCACCCCCTGCCCAGGAGAGAGGATGGAGACAAGCGAGCTGTTATAATGAGGTTTGTCAACAGAAAACATAAAATGGCATTGTTAAAACAGGGACAGAAACTCAAAGGAACAAACGTATTCATCAAAAAGCTCGTCTCTTAAAAAAGCAGGGAAAAATTCAACAGACATGGACATCCAACTGCAAAACATTCATCAAACTGAATGGAACACCAGAACAAGCGAAGGTTATGGTAATCAGGAACATCGAGGAACTGGACAAATACGACCAATAAGGTATGAGGACACAAACACATCACAACACCATGACACAGACCAAAGGAACCTATTCATCTACTACATCATCTACATCTGGAGACAAGAAGGATATAACTCACAGGATTGCTGATCATGGAAAACTAGAACTGAGAACATTTAAATACACAGATCACAATGTACTGGACTTGGAGCACGATATAGACCCGGACAATAATTTCTTCTCAAATATTAATGACAGTTGTTGCTATTATACAGATGAACAGTTTAATCGGATCATTAAAACAGATAACAAATTATCAATAATCCATTTCAACAGCAGAAGTCTGTATGCAAACTTTAACAACATTAAAGAATATTTAAGTCAATTTAAAAAAAATATTTAACATAATTGCTATATCAGAAACATGGATCAATGAAGATAAACGAATGGATTTTGAACCAATCGAAGCAGTGGTTCGCAGATTGAAGCAATGCTTCGACCTATTGTTTCGTTTATTCTTTCTTTCTTTCGCTTAATTTTCTCCCGCTAAAACCCTAAAGAACATACTTCTGTGAGTATTATTTACCTTTTCTATGTTAAACCAACCTGTTATGGTCTTCTGAAACAGTTGATAGATGTATTTTATAACTTAAAAACAGGAGCGACGCTAACGCGTTAGCATGTCTATGGCATTTTCAATGTTAAAAGTTCGGGTGCATTTATTTTCAAATTGTAATATTTCTTAAATTTATTTTTGTTTATATATTAATAATCTAATAATTATTATATACAATTTCAGAGAAAGAGACAAAAAGAACCTGAATAGAAACACAACAGAAAATAAAATATAAAAGCAACTAACAATGAACATACATAAATACATACAGAAATAAATAAGTGTTTCCTGTGAACACCTAGTGACTCTTACACCTCCACTTCATCCCTGTTTTATTTAAGTTTAATGACAGTTTGTTTCGGTCAAACCATATTGTCAATGTGTTAATTTCTTCAGTGATTTCCTCCAGAACTTTCTGCCAAACTAGAAAACTGCTGCATCCTAGTGAGAGCAGAATACTACTGGAATGAATTTGAATAAGGAAAGTTTTTTTTTTTTTTTTTTTTTTTTTTTCCTCACTAAATGGATGCTACACTCACTGCAGTTTATTGTCTGGAATAGTCCCAGATTGCATTTCAGAGCTTCTAGAATTGAAACATTTTCGTGCAGGTGGTGTTGGGGAGTAATTTTGGGTTTGGGGTCTTGGGCTACATGTAGAACAAATCAGTTTTTAAATTAAGCTTTCAATTCATATAGTGGCATCTACCTTTTTTTTTTTTTTTTAAGGTTACTTTATACTTTTATACTTTAAGTAGGTTTTGGAGCACATACTTTTTCACTTTTACTTGAGTAAAGAGGTCAAGTTGATACTTCAACTTTTACCAGAGTGTTTTTAAACTGCAGTATCTATACTTCTACTTAAGTAACAAATGTGTGTACTTTTGACACCACTGATTATCACAACATTAAATTGTTACTTTTTGGCTTATTCATTGTCCGTTCATTTGCGCCCCCTGTTGTGGGTCCGTGCTACGACACCTTCCCAACAGGACGTAAGATTCGCGTTTTGTCTTCATCACAATTAATTTACCTAATCCATAAATGTATGTGTTTTACAATATAGGCATAAACAGGTAAAACTATATATGAAATTGGTCTTCCAGGGAAAAAACATTATGTGTATCATAGTATTTTAAAATAAATGACAAATATTTACATGTGATGGAAATTACATTTGTGCAAGCACAGTTGGGAAATCTGTTAAAAAACACCAATTTGTCTTAAAATATCAGTGTGTTCTTTTATGAATCATCAAACTAGACTAGTTATGCTTACCTATTACACTGTGACAATTTATATTTTCACAAGTTTTTCCTCTTCAAGTTCACAACGCCAATAGTGCCCATAGTTAAAGAATCACCCTAAAATACCAAATGACAAGAAGGGAAGGTTATCAGAAACACCACAAGAGGAAAATGCTGAATAAGACAATGATAAAATCATGCAAAATTATGTGAAATGACTGAAACAATTGGCCAGAAAAGTAAAACAGAACCAGAGTCATAAATGGCCTGTCACACACCAAGCCGTACGACATACAGGCAAAAAAATTGACATAAATATTTGACCTTTTTTTCATGATATTCTGTTATTTCAGACACACACACACACACACACACACACACACACATTTATACAAGTGTGTATATATATATATATATATATATATATATATATATATATATATATATATATATATATATATATATATATATATATATATATATACAGTAGTGTTCAGAATAATAGTAGTGCTATGTGACTAAAAGATTAATCCAGGTTTTGAGTATATTTCTTATTGTTACATGGGAAACAAGGTACCAGTAGATTCAGTAGATTCTCACAAATCCAACAACATCAAGCATTCATGATATGCACACTCTTAAGGCTATGAAATTGGGCTATTAGTAAAAAAAAGTAGAAAAGGGGGTGTTCACAATAATAGTAGTGTGGCATTCAGTCAGTGAGTTTGTCAGTTTTGTGGAACAAACAGGTGTGAATCAGGTGTCCCCTATTTAAGGATGAAGCCAGCACCTGTTGAACATGCTTTTCTCTTTGAAAGCCTGAGGAAAATGGGACGTTCAAGACATTGTTCAGAAGAACAGCGTAGTTTGATTAAAAAGTTGATTGGAGAGGGGAAAACTTATACGCAGGTGCAAAAAATTATAGGCTGTTCATCTACAATGATCTCCAATGCTTTAAAATGGACAAAAAAAAAAAAAAACAGAGACGCGTGGAAGAAAATGGAAAACAACCATCAAAATGGATAGAAAAATAACCAGAATGGCAAAGGGTCACTCACTGATCAGCTCCAGGATGATCAAAGACAGTCTGGAGTTACCTGTAAGTGCCGTGACAGTTAGAAGACGCCTGTGTGAAGCTAATTTATTTGCAAAAATCCCTGCAAAGTCCCTCTGTTAAATAAAAGACAGAAGAGGTTACAATTTGCCAAAGAACACATCAACTGGCCTAAAGAGAAATGGAGGAATATTTTGTGGACTGATGAGAGTAAAATTGTTCTTTTTGGGTCCAAGGGCCGCAGACAGTTTGTGAGACGACCCCCAAACTCTGAATTCAAGCCACAGTTCACAGTGAAGACAGTGAAGCATGGTGATGCAAGCATCATGATATGGGCATGTTTGTCCTACTATGGTGTTGGGCCTACGAGGGCTGTCAATAAAGTAACGGTCCTTTTTATTTTTTTCAAAAACTATATGGATTTCATTCATATGTTTTTACGTCAGACATGCTTGAACCCTCGTGCGCATGCGTGAGTTTTTCCACGCCTGTCGGTGACGTCATTTGCCTGTGAGCACTCCTTGTGGGAGGAGTCGTCCAGCCCCTCGTCGGAATTCCTTTGTCTGAGAAGTTGCTGAGAGACTGGCGCGTTGTTTGATCAAAATGTTTTCTAAACCTGTGAGACACATCGAAGTGGACACGGTTCGAAAAATTAAGCTGGTTTTCAGTGAAAATTTTAACGGCTGATGAGAGATTTTGAGGTGATTCTGTGGCTTTAAGGACTTCCCACGGTGCGAGACGTCGCGCAGCGCTCTCAGCCGCCGTCGTCAGCCTGTTCAAGCTGAAAACCTCCACATTTCAGGTTCTATTGATCCAGGACGTCGTGAGAGAACAGAGAAGTTTCAGAACAAATCGGTTTCAGCATTTTATCCGGATATTCCACTGTTAAAGGAGATTTTTTTAATGAAAGACGTGTGGACGGGTCCGCGCATTGGGACGCAGCCGCCGCGACGCTCCGCCACAGGAAAAACACCTCTGTTGAAAGCCTTAAGGACAAGTTGGAACATGTCCTGCCTGTTAAACAATTTCTCATATACTCACTCCACTGAAAGCCATCAAAAGCCGCCTGGATTTTACAAATGGTTATCAACACGGAGGTGTTTTTTTTTTACCAAATATTAACATTGATTTTCACAGGTGTTCAAATACTTTTTCCTGTGGCGCCGCACCGTGCCGGCTGCGTCCCGACGCGCGGACCCGTCCGCACGTCTTTCATTAAAAAAATCTCCTTTAACAGTGGAATATCCGGATAAAATGCTGAAACCGACTTCTTCTGAAACTTCTCTGTTCTCTCACGACGTCCTGGATCAATAGAGCCTGAAATGTGGAGGTTTTCAGCTTGAACAGGCTAACGACGGCTGCTGAGAGTGCTGAGCAACGTCTCGCACCGTGGGAAGTCCTTAAAGCGACAGAATCACCTCAAAATCTCTCATCAGCCGTTAAAATTTTCACTGAAAACCAGCTTAATTTTTCGAACCGTGTCCACTTCGATGTGTCTCACAGGTTTAGAAAAAATTTTGATCAAACAACGCGCCAGTCTCTCAGCAACTTCTCAGACAAAGGAATTCTGACGAGGGGCTGGACGACTCCTCCCACAAGGAGTGCTCACAGGCGAATGACGTCACCGACAGGCATGGAAAAACTCACGGATGCGCACGAGGGTTCAAGCATGTCTGACGTAAAAACATATGAATGAAATCCATATAGTTTTTGAAAAAAATAAAAAGGACCCTTACTTTATTGACAGCCCTCGTATATATCGCATACCAGGTATCATGGATCAGTTTGGATATGTCAGAATACTTGAACAGGTCATGTTGCCTTATGCTGAAGAGGACATGCCCTTGAAATGGGTGTTTCAACAAGACAATGACCCCAAACACACTAGTAAATGAGCAAAATCTTGGTTCCAAACCAACAAAATTAATGCTTTGCAGATGTGAAGAAATCATGAAAAACTGTGGTTATACAACTAAATACTAGTTTAGTGATTCACAGGATTGCTAAAAAAAGCAGTTTGAACATTATAGTTTTGAGTTTGCTGCATCAACAGCAGATGCTACTATTATTGTGAACACCCCCTTTTCTACTTTTTTTACTAATAGCCCAATTTCATGGCCTTAAGAGTGTGCATATCATGAATGCTTGGTCTTGTTGGATTTGTGAGAATCTACTGAATCTACTGGTACTTTGTTTCCCATGTAACAATAAGAAATACGAGGTCTGTTAGAAAAGTATCCGACCTTTTTATTTTTTCAAAAACCATATGGATTTGAATCACGTGTGATTGCATCAGCCAAGCTTGAACCTTCGTGCTCATGCGTGAGTTTTTTCACGCCTGTCGGTTGCGTCATTTGCCTGTGAGCAGGCTTTGTGTGAGCACTGGTCCACCCTCTCGTCATTTTTTATTGCGAATAAATGTCTGAACGATTTGGAGCTTTGCTGCATCAATTTTTTTCCAGAAACTGTGAGAGACCTCCAGGTGGACACCGTTCGGAAAATTAATATGGCTTTCAGGGACGATTTTATGGGGATTACACAGATTAAGGAGTGTTACTGCCGCTTTAAGGACGGTCCACAACTGCTGAGAGCACGGCGCGCTCCCAGCGCCGATCGACATGCTCAGACCCCGCTGGAACAACCAGATCATTTCCAACGTGAAGGCTTTGTTGATCCGGGACTTCGTCTGACTTTTACAAAAAGGCAGAAGTCGTGGACATCAGCACTTTTTCAGCACATTCCACTGTTACAGTTTTTTTCATGGAAAGAAAAGCGGAGGGACGCGCCACGGAGCCGTTCATTACGCGGGACAAAACCACCTCGGTGTTGGTCTCACCGGACGGCTTAAAGGTGGATTTCAGATGGATTCTGGTTGCTTTTCAGTCGTGTGATTATCCGTTTGTGATTGTGCATGAGCTGGACCTGCCCCAACATGTCCTGGAAGGCTTCATCACGGCGTTGCTTTGCGCCATGCAGCTCCACCGCGACGCGTGGAATTCCTCCACACGTCTGTCTCAATGTGCTGAAAAAATGCCGATGTCCACTTTTTTCACAATTCCTGTGCTAGTCAGATGACATACCGGATCAAGACAGTGTCCAGTTTAGAAATGAACGGCACATTCCACTGTTACAGGAGTTTTTGTCATGGAACGAGGAGCGGAGGGACGCGCCACAGAGCCGTTCATTACGCGGGACAAAACCACCTCGGTGTTGGTCTCACAGGACGGCTTAAAGGTGAATTTCAGATGGCTGTTGGTTGCTTTTCAGTCGTGTGATTATCGATTGTGATTGTGCATGAGCTGGACCTACCCCAACATGTCCTGGAAGGCTTCATCATGGCGTTGCTTTGCGCCATGCAGCTCCACTGCGACGTGAGGTGGAGCCGCTCCTCTTTCCATGACAAAAACTCCTGTAACAGTGGAGTGTGCTGTTCATTTCTAAACTGGACACTGTCTTGATCCGGTATGTCGTCTGACTAGCACAGGAATTGTGAAAAGACATGGACATCAGCATTTTTTCGGCACATTGAGACAGACGTGCGGAGGAGTTCCGCGTGTCGCGGTGGAGCTGCATGGCGCAAAGCAACGCCGTGATGAAGCCTTCCAGGACATGTTCGGGCATGTCCAGCTCATGCACAATCACAATCGGATAATCACACGACTGAAAAGCAAATGGAATCTATCTGAAATCCACCTTTAAGCTGTCCTGTGAGACCAACACCGAGGTGGTTTTGTCCCCCGTAATGAACGGCTCCGTGGCGCGTCCCTCCGTTTTTCTTTCCATGAAAAAAACTCCTGTAACAGTGGGATGTGCCGAAAAAGTGATGATGTCCACGACTTCTGCCTTTTTGTGAAAGTCAGACGAAGTCCCGGATCAACAAAGCTTTCACGTTGGAAATGATCTGGTTGTTTCAGCGGGGTCTGAGCATGTCGATCAGCGCTGGGAGCGCGCCGCGTTCTCAGCAGTTGTGGGCTGTCCTTAAAGCGGCAGTAACACTCCTTATTCCTGATTCAAATCCATATGGTTTTTGAAAAAAATAAAACGCTCGGATACTTTTCTAACAGACCTTGTATACTCAAAACCTGGATTAATCTTTTTAGTCACATAGCACTACTATTATTGTGAACACTACTGTATATATATATATATATATATATATATATATATATATATATATATATATATATATATATATATATATATATATACAGTACATACATCTGGGAGAGAGACAGGTTTTACAAAATTATGTGACTGTCTCTGGGATTTATTACAAATGTGCACTTAGAAAATCTCATAGTTTTAGATAATTGCAACAACAACAAAAAAGTTATACACAAGCAAATAAAACATAATATATATGACACTTAGAATGCACCAGAAGCCACCAGAGAGCACCTTTTTTATATTTTTAAAAAAGAAGATAAAATAATCTCAACTGTTTTGGTTTTCTGACACAAATTTTGCATACACAGCTGCAACATGAGCAAAAAGCTTTGCTCCAAACTGAATGATAATAAAAAATAAGTACTACTCCAAAATATATGAGCAAAAGTGGCAGTGTTATCTCTGATCCCATGTGTGCATTTGAATGTTTGTGTTCATTATTTATGAATGCTGATGCTAACTAGGGAGTAAACAGCTTCCACTTCAGTAACATGCTTTTGCACTTTGAACAAGTGTGTGTGTGTGTGTGCGTGTGTGTGTGTGTGTGTGTGTATGTGCACGCACAGTTGTAGTGGAGATGAGCTTCTCTTTCTTTCCTTTTCTGTTTTGTTTTGCCCCTTTCAAAATACATACAGAAAACTAGAAGCACTCAGAGAGTGCAAACCTCCGCCAAGGCCATGGGGTCACTGACGCCATAACATCTACACGCCGTGGAATCATTGAACCTAAAAAAGTCTAACAATGATGTTTGCTCAGTAGTAAAAAAAAGTTTCATCTGCTGTGACTGGATAGCATGTATCCTTAGCGCTTGGCATCACAGTTTATTGCAACTTGCACCTTTCCCAGAAGCTACTGTCATCTGAGCACTGATATTGATATTGCATGTGCTTATAGACAAAAACAAATAAGAGACAAAATTCAATTTATTATTCAACTAAACTGCAAATATATGAATTTTTTAACATTTATGAAACACTTCTCTAAACAAGGCCATAGGGTCACTGACCCTAAAGAGATTCCCTCCTTGGCACAGTGATCTATTTCTTTTTGTCTCTTTCTCTAAAATTGTATATAATAATCATTAGATTATTAATATATAAACAAAAATAAATTTAAGAAATATTACAATTTGAAAACAAATGCACCCGAACGTGATGACAGCTGCAACTGCTTAATGCTAACTTTTAACATTACAAATGCCATAGACATGCTAAGGTGTTAGCACTAAAATTTAATCACTTGTTGTTCTTGTCATTTCCAAGCACTCCACAAAATTTCAACAAAAATAAATTTAAGAAATATTACAATTTGAAAACAAATGCACCCGAACGTGATGACAGCTGCAACTGCTTAATGCTAACATTTAACATTGAAAATACCATAGACATGCTAACGCGTTAGCATCAGGATCTGGATCGTGATCCGGATCACCACTAAAATTTAATCACTTGTTCCTCTTGTCATTTCCAACCACTCCACAAAATTTCATCAAAATCCGTTCAAAACATTTTGAGTTATCCTGCTGAAAGACAGACAAACAAACAAACGCGACCGAAAACATAACCTCCTTGGCGGAGGTAATAAAAGAAGCAGTTACTTTCACGAATGAAGTCCTGTGATTACGTTCATTTATTTGTTTGCCTTTTAGCAGGGTATCTCCAGAAGCTAATTAAAGCCAGTAAAGCCAGTAAAGATCAAATTCACACCCACATCAGGACCCAAAGCAAAAGGACTGGGATTCCAAGATGACGTGTGACTTTAGAGTTATGGCAGAATTGCAGAATAGCTGACTGGCCAGATGGTGACACAAAGAGCCGGCGGGGAGACCCTCCTCCTGTATGTGGATGGTGCTGTTAAGCCTCCTTGACAACCCTCTCAATGTCCCAAGTGAGAGCCCCTATGAGAGCCCCTACCACTATGTTAGTAGATAGGATACAGTCTGGCAGAGTTGTTTGATCTGTAGGATAGAACTGCCGAGAGAGTGCGTCAGGATTGCCATGTTTTGATCCAGGAGGGTAGGTTATTGTAAAATTAAATCTTCCAAAAAAAGAGCGACCACCTGGCCTGTCAGGAATGAAGTCTTTTGGCTGACTGGATGTAGGCAAGATTTTTATGATCTGTCCAGACTATGAAGGGAACAGCAGTACTTTCCAGCCAATGCCTCCACTCCTCCAGCATCTCCTTAACTGCCAGGAGTTCCCGGTTACCCACGTCATAGTTTTGCTCAGCGGGAGACAGACATCGGGAAAAAAAATCACAGGGATGGAGATGTTGATCACCCTCAGCCTGCTGGGACAGGACAGGCAGTGGG
Organism: Thalassophryne amazonica; assembly: GCF_902500255.1. NCBI lineage: Eukaryota > Metazoa > Chordata > Actinopteri > Batrachoidiformes > Batrachoididae > Thalassophryne > Thalassophryne amazonica. The sequence goes on along the minus strand of NC_047103.1, from coordinate 122,524,574 downwards.
GGCTGTGAAGAAAATGGTGTTTAAGTCCTTGAAATTCATGTTTTGCTGCAGTGGATCAGAGGAAGGGTGTTTTGGATGAGGTGAGTTTCATGAGTGGAGCTGTGACCTGACTGAAGTTGCGTATAAAAGTATAGAAGTTGACAAAGCCGAGAAATTGTTGGAGTTGTTTGTTGGTGGGAGTGGGTCAGTTGGTTACTGCTTTGACTTTATATGGGTCAGGTTTGATCTGCTTACATTCAAAAATAAAGCCAAGAAAGGAGATGGAGTCTTTATGAAAATCATATTTTTTTCAGCTTTACTGTACAGGTAGTTTTCAAGAAGTCATTGTAGTCCCAGATGGACGAATGTGTTCTGAGAGGCTATTGGAGAAGATGAGTATGTCGTCTAAATACACAAACACAAACCGGTTGAGTAAGTCGTGTAGGATGTCGTTGACTCATGCCTGAAAAGTGGAGGGAGGAGTGTTATGGAGGTCAAAAGGCATGACTAAATACTCGAAGTACCCTAATGGAGTGTTCAATGCAGTCTTCCACTCATTCCCCTCCTCAACCCTGACAAGATTCTATGCATTGCGTAAATACAATTTCATGAAAACTGTTGCCCCATGCAGGGAGTTGAATGCCAAATCCAGGAGTGGGAGCGGTTACTGGTTGCGGACCGTGATGGCATTCAACCTCGAAAAATTTAAGCAGGGATGCAGGGTCCCATCCTTCTTTCCTACAAAGAAGAAGCCTGCCCCCAGGAGGGATGACGAGGGACAGATGAGATCTGCTGCCAGAGTCCCTTATGTACTGCTCCATCAATTCACTCTCCGGGCAGGTTGTACAACCAACTGGAGGTAGGGATGCACCCAAAAGTAAATCAATAGAATAGTCTTAAGGCCTATGAGGGGGGAGACAGAGAGCCCGATCCTAACTAAACACCTTACCTTAATCATGATATCAATCAAGAATAGAAGTGAGATCCAGTGGTGGATACTCAGACTCTCTGGCACCCTGATTGGGAGGCATGGGTGACTATAAACACTTAAGGTTGCAGGTTTCGCTTCACCGGGTGGTTGTACCAGATGGCCAATCGATAATTGGATTATGTAGGGTGACCCAGGTATGCCCTAACACCAATGGTGAGGTAGAAGAGTAAACAGAAAGCTGAATAGTCTCTATGTGATTTACTGACACCAATACCGTGATGGTGTGATAATGGGAAGGCTGGTGTCATCAAGGGTGTTCACCGTGATAGGACTGTCGAGTTCTACCGTGGGAATGTGTGCTAGGGTGACTATGTACTCGTCAAGGAAGTACCTTCTGTTCCTGAGTTGATGAGAGTCTGAATTGATATGGAACGGTGCTGGAAGTGAATGGTTGCAAGGATTTGTGTGTGTGACAATTTATCACCCATGACCTGACTATGGCTCACCAATAGCCTGGGATCTATTGGTGAGCATTGGCTTTTGGTCACAGCGGACAGTCTCGGAGAATCTGCCCCCGACACTACAATAAATGCACTCCCCGGTCGCTATCCTATGCTGTGGCTCTTCTGGTATCAATAAAGCCCTGCTGAGCTGCATGGGCTCATTGACGGGGCTGTGGTGGTTGCAAGGAGCGCCTTGCCTATGGAGCATGAGGAAGAAGAAACGGGACTGAGTCAAGGAGGGATCTGAGGTTAAAGACACGCATTAGTCCAGTGAAACATCGGCATCAATTTGACCAGCTAGCGCTGAGCCTGGGCTCGTGTGCCGTACATCATACTGACAAGGTAAGGAACCTTGGGGTAATTTTTGATCCTACATTGACCTCCACATTAGAGCTATTATGAGGACTGCCTTCTTCCATCTGCAAAATATAGTGAAGATTCGTCCCATCCTGTCTATGGCTGATGCTGAGACCCTGATTCATGCATTTGTCTCTTCTAGATTGGACTATTGCAATGTACTATTTTCTGGTTTACCGCAGTCCAGCATTAGGGCTCTCCAACTGATTCAAAATACTGCTGCCAGGGTTTTGACACAAAGCAGAAAGTTTGACCACATTACACCCATTTTGGCATCTCTTCACTGGCTTCCTGTCTCTGTGAGATCAGATTTTAAGGTTCTGCTACTAGCCTATAAAATTATTCACAGACTGTCACTTCCCTACTGAGCTGACCTAATTAAACCCTACGTACTGGCCCGGACTGGCGTTCTCAAGGTGCACGACTACTTTGTGTTCCTAGGGTGAATAAAAAGTCTGCGGGTCACAGAGCTTTCTCTTATCGTGCCCCTGTTCTGTGGAATGATCTCCCTGCGTCAATAAAACAGTCAGATTCTGTAGAGACTTTCAAGTCCAGACTTAAGACGATTCATCGATTATCACCTCATTTCTGCTTAAAACTGCACTCCATCTACGAGGTCTGTCAATAAAGTATAGGTCCTTTTTATTTTTTTCAAAAACTATATGGCTTTCATTCATATGTTTTTACGTCAGACATGCTTGAACCCTCGTGCGCATGCGTGAGTTTTTCCACGCCTGTCGGTGACGTCATTCGCCTGTGAGCACTCCTTGTGGGAGGAGTCGTCCAGCCCCTCGTCGGAATTCCTTTGTCTGAGAAGTTGCTGAGAGACTGGCGCTTTGTTTGATCAAACTTTTTTCTAAACCTGTGAGACACATCGAAGTGGACACGGTTCGAAAAATTAAGCTGGTTTTCGGTGAAAATTTTAACGGCTGATGAGAGATTTTGAGGTGATACTGTCGCTTTAAGGACTTCCCACGGTGCGAGATGTTGAGCAGCGCTCTCAGGCGCTGTCGTCAGCCTGTTTCAAGCTGAAAACCTCCACATTTCAGGCTCTATTGATCCAGGACGTCATGAGAGAACAGAAGTTTCAGAAGAAGTCGGTTTCAGCATTTTATCCGGATATTCCACTGTTAAAGGAGATTTTTTTTTAATGAAAGACATGCGGACGGATTGCAGCGTCGGCTCGCAGCCGCCGCGACACTCCGCCACAGGAAAAACACCTCTGTTGGAAGCCTTAAGGACAAGTTGGAACATGTCCAGCTGTTAAACAATTTCTTATATACTCACTCCACTGAAAGCCATCAAAAGCCGCCTGGATTTTACAAATGGTTATCAACACGGAGGTGTTTTTCCTGTGGTGCGCACCACCAAAATGCTGAAACCGACTTCTTCTGAAACGTCTCTGTTCTCTCACGACGTCCTGGATCAATAGAGCCTGAAATGTGGAGGTTTTCAGCTTGAAACAGGCTGATGACGGCGCCTGGGACCACTGTGCGACGTCTTGCACCGTGGGAAGTCCTTAAAGCGACAGTATCACCTCAAAATCTCTCATCAGCCATTAAAATTTTCACCGAAAACCAGCTTAATTTTTCGAACCGTGTCCACTTCGATGTGCCTCACAGGTTTAGAAAAAATTTTGATCAAACAAAGCGCCAGTCTCTCAGCAACTTCTCAGACAAAGGAATTCCGCCGAGGGGCTGGACGACTCCTCCCACAAGGAGTGCTCACAGGCGAATGACGTCACCGACAGGCGTGGAAAAACTCACCATGCGCACGAGGGTTCAAGCATGTCTGACGTAAAAACATATGAATGAAATCCATATAGTTTTTGAAAAAAATAAAAAGGACCTATACTTTATTGACAGCCCTCGTATCTCAGTGACAGATATCTGAATCTTTTGTACAATGATTATTTCCACATAAATTTAGCATTATTTCATAATAAAAGATGAGGGACGCGATCTGAGTTCCACAGCAGCATGTCACCAAAATGAGGCAATTATCGCCTCATTTCTGCTTAAAACTGACTTGAGAATGATTTAAGATTTTTTACTTTGTCATCTGATGGTTAATAATCACATTATTCCCTTTGATCGCTTTGGGTGTAGAGATTCAGACTCAGATGTGCTGCTGTGGTCCAAAATGATGCATGTGCAGTGAAGGCAGGGCAGACCAATTTTTAGGGGGGACCATTCGGGCAGCGACACCGGGTCTGCTCCAGCTGGGTCCATGATGTTGGTCAGAAACTTCTGTTATGATCCAACTGAATGAAAATGATTGGATCCAAAAATTCTGGGAGCTGTAGTGACAAAACAAGATGAAAGTTTATTGAGCAATGAATAATAATGATACAGGAATGTTGGTAGAAATGCTGGAGCATGGAGACACAGGCTGGACCAGAACGGGAGGAGGGGCAGGGAACCAGAACCAGGCAGCTGCAAATGGAGCTGGCAGCAGCCAGGAACGCTGGAACAAAAGAGCAAAAAGTGAATGAGGACACGATTGAATCAAGGACACGAGAAATGTGAAAATACTATCTGAGAAGGGCCATGTTACCACAGGACGAACACTGAGTTTCCGGCGAAGGCAGAGTGACTGAACCAGGCTTTATGTACAGGTAAGGATGATAATGATTGGAGTTAATCAGCTCCATGTTGTGGCACCTGCGGATAAAAAGAGAGAGGGAGAGCAGAACAACACCAAGACAGCACAACCGTACTAGTCAAACATTTGGACACACTTTCCCATTCAGTTTGCTTGCCAGGATCATTGAATGAATAGAATGAATAGATTTGTCCAGAAAGGGTTATAAATAAAATTATTGCTGCCTTCTCATCAGACAATACAGACATCCTCACTTTTTTGTGGAAAATAAAGTCAAACTTATAATATCAGATCAGCTTTGCTCCTCTCTTTTGTACTTTTCATACATTTGACAGACTTTTTTTATTCAGTGGTAATGTTCATATTACAATTTAATGCAACAACAAAAAGTACTACATTTAGAATTATCATCTTAAACATTGCATACCTTGTTTTTATTACTTATTATATAAAAAAATAGAAAAAATATTGTCCTTTTTTTTTTTGCTGATCTGAGACACCTCTAGTGGATACTGATTTTATCAAATCGTTATTACAATCACCTGTTTGTTTCTGTACCTGCTTATTACAATTAAGGGTCACAGGAAGTGTGAAACCTATCCCAGCAGTCACAGGGCAAGAGGCAGGGCTCACCTGGGACAGGACGCCAATTGTATCGCAAGGCCACATATAGACAGACAAACTCACACATCCACACTCACGGTCAATTTAAAGTTTCTAATTCACCTAAGCAGCATGTCTTTGAAAGTGGGAGGAGGCCACTCAGAGGGAAGTCACACAAACACATGGAGAACATGCAAACTCCACACAGAAAGGACCGGATGGGAAGTGATCCCACAACCTTCTTGCTGTGATGCAACAGTGCTAACCACTAATCCACTGTGCCACCTGATGTAATATCATAATTTATATATTTTTTTACTTTATTAATAGTCATAAATTGTCTGTCTGCAATGACACAGAAGTCAAAATAAATGTACGAATCACTGCTCTTTTTTTTTTCCATTATTTGCATTTTCCATCCCATCCCAACTTTTCTGATTTGGGGTTACACATGGAGAGACACACACACAGCCTGTGGCCTTCCAAAGCAGTCTCACAGCCAAGTAGAAATCAGGACTTATTCCTCTTCTCTTCAATGTTGGCATTTGCAATTTAATGGTGGTTAGCATTGTTGCCTTATAGCAAGGGGGTCATGGGATTGATTCCCACCTGTGGCCTTTCTGTGTGGAGTTTGCGTGTTCTCCCTGTGTTTGTGTGGGTTCCCTCTGGGTGCTCCAGCTTCCTCTCACATCTAAACACATGCAGGTTAAGTGAACCAGGTCTCCCTTACAAAAGATCTCAATCTCAATGGGACTAATGTGGTTAAATAAAGGCCAAATTTAAAAATTAACCCTTTTATGGTGTTCGGGTCTGTGGGACCCACTTTCATTTTTTATCAAAAGAAAAATGATCCAAATTAAATTATTAATTGTATAAAGTAAACATCTGTTGAGTATGTTAACATTGTTTGATTGTGTTGAATGAACCCAAAAATGCAGCAGGCTCACCAGAACCACAAACACTGGCTAATTAACAAAAATATGAACACCACACAAGATATCTACAATTAATTTCTCACTCGTCACAATGTTAATTCTTGATAAATTTTTCCTCATGGAAATGTCTGTAATGTAATTACAATTACAGAAATTTCAATAGTGACAGTTACAGATATCGGTCATTCAAGTTTGATGTTGGAGAATTTGAACTCATTCTAATTTTGACTAGCTTCAATTCTAATTAATGATATCTCTATCTCTAAGGATGGAGTGAAGAGCCGGGGTTGAAATACCTTGGGGGAAGTGATTGATTGCAGGTGTTGCAGCTGCTACAGGAGTGCCCAAAAATCAGCTGCACTTGCAAAATAATGAGAGAAGGGAGAAAGAACACAGCCACCAAGCCCAATCACAACACAACTGTTGTTGTTCATTGTAGATATCAACATCTGTGTTTACATCACATATATCATAAACTGAATTCCAGATATCTAAAATTAATTTTTGACTGGTTCAAATTCAATTATTAATATGTTAGGTTGGAATTTAAACTGATGAGATAGCTACAACTGTTTTTACATGTTAAAATTGTTTTTAAATATCAAAAAAATAATCTCACTTTGTCTGAATTGCTATTTGTAGGTGCAGTGCAAGTATTCACAGCGCTTCACTTTTTCCACATTTTGTTATGTTACAGCCTGGATGAAATTATTTTTTTCTCCCAAACTTCACTACACATACTACATATAATACCCCATAATGACAATGTGAAAAAAAGTTTTTTGAGATTTTTCCACATTTATTTAAAAAATATATATCATATGTACATAGATCTTTGTCTGATGAGACAAAGATTGAACTCCTTGGCATGAATGCCAGACGTCATGTTTGGAGGAAGCCAGACACCATCCCTACAGTGATGCATGGTGGTGGTAGCATCATGCTGTGAGGATGTTTTTCAGTGACAGGAACTGGGAGACTAGTCAGGATTGAGGGAAAGATGAATGCAGCAATGTACAGAGACATCCTGGATGAAAACCTGTTCCAGAGTGCTCTTGACCTCGGACTGGGGTGATGGTTCATCTTTCAGCAGGACAATGACCCAAAGCACACAGCCAAGATATTAAAGGAGTGGCTTCAGGACAACTCTGTGAATGTCCTTGAGTGTCCCCATCCAACCTGATGGAGCTTGAGAGTTTCTGCAAAGAGAAATGAGCAGAACTGCCCAAAGATAGGTGCACCAACCTTGTGCCATCATTTTCAAGAAGACTTGAGGCTGTAATTGCTGACAAAGGGGCATCAACAAAGTATTGATCAAAGGGTGTGACTTCTTATGTACAAGGGTTTTCTTAGCTTTTTATTTTTAATAAATTTGCAAAAATTTCCAAAAACCTTTCTCATGTTGTCATTATTATGTATTTTGAGTAGAATTTTGAGGGATAAAATGAATTTACTATGTTTTAGAATAAGGCTGTAACATAACAAAATATGGAAAAAGTGAAACAGTGTGAATACTTTCCTGATGTACTGCATCTAAAATCATTTTGACATCAGAAAAAGATATAAAAATTAAGCTGACATATTTGAAATAATATGCAAATTAGAGCACATATTCAAAATGAAATTGTAACAAGTCAAAACTGGTTATCTTAAATGGGGTGTCACAGTGGCTCATGGTTAGTGGGGTCCTGGGGTCACTTGTCTGTGGAGTTTGCATATTCTCCTCGACCTCATGTCAGAGTTTGAATTTTGTTAGTTTTGTATTATCGGGTTTTGGTTTGTTTAATCTCTTGTTGGGATTTTTCTGCTTGGGTCTGTTTGTCTCTGTTTCACTTGTCTCTCTCTTGGTTCTTGGTGATGGGTGTTTCTCTCTTTCTCTGGCCACGCCCTGCCTCTGGTGATTTCCATGCGCACCTGCTCCTGATTTACTGATTACCACCTGGGGTTTTATAAGCTCACTGGGTGGTTTTGTTCCTCGCCAGTTTGTCGTGCCTTGTGCCTTCATTCCAGCTCTGTACCTGCGTTCTTGTTCCTGCCTGCCTTATAGTGTGTACCTGACCTCCTGCCTGTTGCCTTGACCACGCCATTTTGCCTGATGATTTCTGTACTGCTGCCTTTGTTGGACTGCCTACTCATGTACCGACCACTGCTATCCACTTCAGTAAAGTTTACTAAAAATCAGAGCTGTCTGCTGTAGCCGGGCATTTGTGTCCTACTATTCCTGAGCATCCTGCCTGTCACCTCATATATACATGGATTCCCTCCATGTACTCCAACCTCATCCCACTTCTACAACCCCTGGCAAAAATTATGGAATCACCGGCCTCGGAGGCTGTTCATTCAGTTGTTTAATTTTGTAGAAAAAAAGCAGATCACAGACATGACACAAAACTAAAGTAATTTCAAATGGCAACTTTCTGGCTTTAAGAAACACTATAAGAAATCAGGAAAAAAAATTGTGGCAGTCAGTAACGGTTACTTTTTAGACCAAGCAGAGGGAAAAAAATATGGAATCACTCAATTCTGAGGAAAAAATTATGGAATCATGAAAAACAAAAGAACGCTCCAACACATCACTAGTATTTTGTTGCACCACCTCTGGCTTTTATAACAGGTTGCAGTCTCTGAGGCATGGACTTAAGGAGTGACAAACAGTACTCTTCAGTAATCTGGCTCCAACTTTCTCTGATTGCTGTTGCCAGATCAGCTTTGCAGGTTGGAGCCTTGTCATGGACCATTTTTTTCAACTTCCACGAAAGATTTTCAATTGGATTAAGATTAAGACTATTTTCAGGCCATGATATTGACCCTATGTGTCTTTTTGCAAGGAATGTTTTCAAGCTGCATTATCATCTTGAAAAATGATTTCATCATCCCCAAACATCCTTTCAATTGATGGGATAACAAAAACGTCCAAAATATCAACGTAAACTTGTGCATTTATTGACAAAGTTGACAAAGTTTTTTTATTCGGCACACAAAATATTCAAATAGAAAAAAAAGAACAATTCCACAAACAAACACAGACAAAACTAGTGAGTCCGAAAGGGTGTGGGCTGAAGCAAAACTTATTAGCACCCACCCCTGCTAGTACAAGTCCAACAATTCTAATCAGTCATATTTACATAAATACAAATTCACTACTACATGTCGACACACAGACATACACATCAATATACTATTCACTTATAATTCTATTTATATAGTACCAGATCACAAGAAAGTCGAATCAAGGCACTTTACGCCAGTAAGGACTAACCTTACCAACCCGCAGAGCAAGCACTAGGCAACTGTGGTGAGGAAAAACTCCCTATAAGGAAGAAACCTCAAGCAGACCAGGCTCTTGGGGGTGACCCTCTGCTTGGGCTGTGCCATATATACCTATATACATACGTATATACTTTACAAACATAAATATATACATACATATACACAGTCACTTATATACATATACACCTACCCATATCTATATATCTACATACGCATATACATACCCACACATTCAAATATACAATAAGTCCCACTTATAAATTGAACATTCCATATAAATCAAATTATATTTGCTTCTTTATGATACTTAGACATAATGTTCTTTTTGAGTAGTTTCTTAAATCTTACTAAGGTACTACTCATTCTAACCTCTGTTGAACATTTGTTCCATTTCCTCACCCCAACCACAGACACACAAAAACCCTTTACATTTGTTCTTACTGGTGGTTTCATAAAAATTGCACAACCTCTTAAACTATATCTGGATTCCCTCAATCGGAACAGACTCTGGACATGTCTTGGTAAAGCTTGGTTTTTCGCTCGAAATAAAGTTTGAATTGTAATGTAATCGACCAAATCTATGAATTTTAATAAATTTAAAGACACAAATAGAGAATGAGTTGGTTCACGATATTGTTTATTGCAGATGATTCGTATGGCTTGTTTTTGCAAAAGGAATATTGGATTGGTATTTGATTTGTAAGTGTTTCCCCATGACTCAACATATATGTCATATATGGTACCATCAGAGAATGATATAAAGTAAGTAACCCTTCTTGCAGCAGTAGGTCTTTGGCTTTATACAAAATGGCTATAGTTTTTGACAATTTTGATTTCACATAATTTATATGTGGTTTCCAGCTAAGTTTATTATCAATTATAACACCTAAAAATTTATTCTCTGTTACTAACTCAATTTCCTTATTGTTTATAGTTAATTTTTACATTTGGGTGCCTGTTTATTTCCAAATATAATACATTTAGTTTTCCCAAGGTTGAGTGACAACTTATTAGCGTCAAACCAAACCTTAAATTTTTCCAGTTCTTTCTCCACTATGTCCAGAAGCTGTTCAAGATTTTCACCGCTACAGAACACAGTTGTATCATCCGCAAAAAGGACACATCTCAGTGAACTCGACACCCAACTTATATCATTTATATAGATTATAAACAACAAAGGACCCAGCACTGAGCCCTGCGGCACCCCACATGTGACATCCCTGAGTTCAGAATTTGTATTATTGAATTGAACATACTGAAATCTACCTTGTAAATAACTAGCTATCCATTCATATGCCAGACCTCTGATTCCATATTTCTGCAGTTTAATTAATAGTATTCCATGGTTAATTGTGTCAAACGCTTTCTGTAAATCAAAAAAAAACAAACACCTATTGTGTATTGTTTATTGTCAATTGCAGTTGCTATACTTTCCACAAAGTCCATCAAGCATGTGATGTAGTTCGAGACCTTCTGAATCCATATTGTTCTTCACAAATGATGTTATGCTTCAGTAAATAATCATTTAATCTTTTAGCAAATATTTTTTCCAAAATTTTGGAAAATTGTGGCAGGAGTGATATAGGTCTATAATTAGAAAATGTGTGTTTGTCACCAGTTTTAAACAGAGGAATTACTTTGGCTATTTTCATTTGAGAAGGAAATTTACCAGTACTTAGTGACATATTGCAAATATAATTGAACGGTTTTACTATACAATCAATAACTTTTTTTTAATAAAGCCATATCCAAATGATTAAAATCAGTCGATTTCTTACTTTTGAACCATGAACCAGATCAAGTATTTCCCTTTCATGTGTACCACCAATGAACATTGAAACAGATTTGTTAAACGTTGAATTATTTACCCAGAAGTTATTAGTTGTTGAGTCAATTTTACTGGCAAGATTTTTACCCACATTAACGAAGTATTCATTAAAGTGTTCAGCAATAGACTCGTCGTTATCAATCGTGATGTAGTTGTTACTCTGAAAAAATGAAGGATAATCTCTAGTTACTCTATTCTTTTTTACTATTTCATTTAATATGTTCCATGTGTTTTTGATGTTATTTCTATTTTTGACAAGTAACTCATTATAATATTTTTTTTTACTGAGTCTCATGATATTGATTAACTTATTCTTATATGTTTTATACTTACTTTCAGCTTCCTTAGTCCGTAGTTTTATGAATTGTTTATATAGTACGTTTTTCTTTTTACATGCCCTCTGAAGCCCCTTAGTTATCCATGGTTTGTTGCTATATTGATTTCTATATATTTTGTCAACAAATGGACAGTGTTTATTATACAAACTGGAAAAAAAATGGAAATGAAAGCATCATATGACCTGTCAACATCATCAACAAAAACATCTGACCAATTCTGACTTGATAAATCCTCCCTTAAATTATCAATTGTTTCAGGTGTTACTTTTCTACTCATGAATTTGATATTGCTTCGATACATACAACAACCCTCCAATGCAAAGACTGAGAAAACTGGCAAGTGATCACTGATATCACTGACCAGTAGTCCCCCACTAAGATTACCGGATATAACGTTAGTTAAAATATTGTCAATGAGAGTTGTTGTATCCATAGTTATTCTGCTAGGATGAATGAAAATGAATGAAAACTGTTTATTTCGAACATTTGATGCAACAACAATTACAAGATAGATCAGTGAAGACAACAACAAAAAAGTTCCTACTGTGTACCCAACATGTCCGAAAAGGGGTAGGGTGAAGCATCAGCTTATTTTTCCCTACCCCTTCTTCCCCACAACCAGTGATACCCTTTGCCACATATACACATAGATTCCTACACACCTAAACCGATATCAATATATATATATATATATACACACCTACACATACCTACTTACATACAAAATACTATATATTTACAAGCCGAAGCAAAAAACAAAAACACCCTAACCCTCATTACCCTTCCTCCTCCCTATACCTAGTAAAAAACATATTTTTGTACCGCTGTTTGAACTGGTTCATGCTTGGACATTGCTTGAGCCCCACTCCCAATCTGTTCCACATCCTCACCCCACAGACAGAAATACAGAAACCTTTTAATGTTGTTCGTGCCCACTGATGCTTTAAATTAAATTTCCCCCTCAGACTGCAATCCCCTGATCTGTTAAAAAACATATTTTTAATATTAGCTGGAAGTAAATTGTTTATTGCTTTATACACGATTTGTACTGTTTGAAAATGAACCAAGTCTGTGAATTTTAAGAATTTGGATTGTAAAAATAGTGGATTTGTATGATCTCTATAGCCAGTATTATGAATAATTCTTATAGCTCTTTTCTGCATTACTGATAGTGATTGTGTTGTACCTTTATAAGTATTACCCCATACCTCTGCATAGTACTGTAAATATGGTAAAACCAGTGAGCAGTAAAGAATGCGGAGTGAGTTGTGGTCCAGAATATGTTTCGCTTTGTTTAGAACTGAAATGCTTCTTGACAGTTTACTTTGTATATGTTTTATATGAGTCTTCCAGTTTATCTTATCATCTATTATCACCCCCAGAAACTTATTTTCATGTACCCTTTCAATATCTACCCCCTCGTCTTGTAACTGAACCTGTATGTCTGTATTACAATAGCCAAATAACATGTATTTTGTTTTACTTAAGTTTAACGATAATTTGTTTCTGTCAAACCATATTTTCAATTTTCCCATTTCTATACTGATCCTCCTCAGTAACTCCTGCAAATCCCCCCCTGAACAAAAAATGCTTGTGTCATCTGCAAATAATACTAATTTTAATATTTTGGAAACATTGACAATATCATTTATATAAATTAGAAACAGTTTTGGACCCAATACTGACCCCTGTGGGACGCCACAGGATGAATGATGGTTGGAAACAGTCCTAAACAGTACAAGGTGTTTATAAATGAGGTAATTTGTGGATGATTGTGAGGGTTTAAAAAATCTATATTGAAATCTCCACAGACAAATAAATGCTTATTTCTGTTGATTTTGTTGTACATTCCTAAGATAATGTCTTAAAAGGTGTCAATATTGGTCCCAGGAGCTCTGTAAATGCAACTAACAACTATGTTTTTGGAGTTTATAGATGTAATTTCTATGGTAACACATTCCATGATGTTGTCCACTGAAAATGACATGTTGTTAATGAGTTTACAGTTATAATCTGACCTTACAAACAATGCAACGCCTCCGCCCCTTCTCGTCTGCCTATTAACCAGGAACAATTCATAACCATCAAGATATACCAGATCTTTATTATCCTCATTTAACCATGTTTCTGAAATTGCAATAATTGAAAAACGTTTTTTGGATGTTTTCAAACAATCATTAATAGTGGACAGATTACGAGAAAGACTTCTGCTGTTGAAATGTATAATTGAAAAATCTTCATCATTGATTTTATAATTTTTGAATTGTTCTTCTGTAAAATATTTGCGCTGTCTCACAATATTCTCACTGAAAAAGGTATCAGGATCATTTTCAGATTCGAAGGGGTGGTTAGCAGAGTTATTATAATTAAATGTATCTAGACAGAGCTCCTGGGCAGAAATAAACAGATCATTATCCTTAGTCATTATGTCTCTCTTGTCTCCGGGTGTAGATGATGTGGATGAGTGGGTTGCTCCAGTCTGCATCATGGTGCTGTGATGTGTTTGAGTCCTCATACCTATTGTTCATATTTGTCCAGCTCCTCGATGTTCCTTATTGCCATAACCTTTGCTTGTTCTGGTGATCCGTTCAGTTTGATGAATATTTTACAGTTTGAAGTGTTGTGTGGGCCGCCAGAAGAGGAGGTACTGCTGGCCCACCACCAGAGGGCGCCCTGCCTGAAGTGCGGGCTTCAGGCACGAGAGGGCGCAGCCGCCACGGACACAGCCGGGAGTGACAGCTGTTACTCATTATTTCCTGACAGCTGTCACTCATTCTTCATCATCTCACTCCATAAAACCCAGACGTCATCTCCACCTCATCGCTGAGATATTGTACTTCTTTGGAAGTAATATACTCAGCCGTTTGTGTTTTACACATCAATCTGTATATTGTGAGTCTTTGCAGGAGTACCTGTTATCCTCTGTCTGCGGGAGCTGATTGAGTGCTGGACTGCACTCTTTTCTCCTGAGGAATCACTGCGGTACTCAGCAAGATATTGAGTGAGAGGTGGAGGTGGCATTCCCACCGTTGTTGTTACTGGGTGTGCACACATCTACACTTGACTGTCTTTGTTCTCGCCAGCAGTACCAGATCCGACAGTCGGGGACGGTGATCACCAGGGTTTTCTTAGCTTTTTATTTTTAATAAATTTGCAAAAATTTCCAAAAAACTTTCTCATGTTGTCATTATTATGTATTTTGAGTAGAATTTTGAGGGATAAAATGAATTTACTATGTTTTAGAATAAGGCTGTAACATAACAAAATATGGAAAAAGTGAAACAGTGTGAATACTTTCCTGATGTACTGCATCTAAAATCATTTTGACATCAGAAAAAGATATAAAAATTAAGCTGACATATTTGAAATAATATGCAAATTAGAGCACATATTCAAAATGAAATTGTAACAAGTCAAAACTGGTTATCTTAAATGGGGTGTCACAGTGGCTCATGGTTAGTGGGGTCCTGGGGTCACTTGTCTGTGGAGTTTGCATATTCTCCTCGACCTCATGTCAGAGTTTGAATTTTGTTAGTTTTGTATTATCGGGTTTTGGTTTGTTTAATCTCTTGTTGGGATTTTTCTGCTTGGGTCTGTTTGTCTCTGTTTCACTTGTCTCTCTCTTGGTTCTTGGTGATGGGTGTTTCTCTCTTTCTCTGGCCACGCCCTGCCTCTGGTGATTTCCATGCGCACCTGCTCCTGATTTACTGATTACCACCTGGGGTTTTATAAGCTCACTGGGTGGTTTTGTTCCT
This sequence comes from Thalassophryne amazonica, assembly GCF_902500255.1. Lineage (NCBI taxonomy): Eukaryota > Metazoa > Chordata > Actinopteri > Batrachoidiformes > Batrachoididae > Thalassophryne > Thalassophryne amazonica. The sequence continues at coordinate 122,509,471 of NC_047103.1, read as the reverse complement.
CGCCAGTTTGTCGTGCCTTGTGCCTTCATTCCAGCTCTGTACCTGCGTTCTTGTTCCTGCCTGCCTTATAGTGTGTACCTGACCTCCTGCCTGTTGCCTTGACCACGCCATTTTGCCTGATGATTTCTGTACTGCTGCCTTTGTTGGACTTTCTACTCATGTACCGACCACTGCTATCCACTTCAGTAAAGTTTACTAAAAATCAGAGCTGTCTGCTGTAGCCGGGCATTTGTGTCCTACTATTCCTGAGCATCCTGCCTGTCACCTCATATATACATGGATTCCCTCCATGTACTCCAACCTCATCCCACTTCTACAACCCCTGGCAAAAATTATGGAATCACCGGCCTCGGAGGCTGTTCATTCAGTTGTTTAATTTTGTAGAAAAAAAGCAGATCACAGACATGACACAAAACTAAAGTAATTTCAAATGGCAACTTTCTGGCTTTAAGAAACACTATAAGAAATCAGGAAAAAAAATTGTGGCAGTCAGTAACGGTTACTTTTTAGACCAAGCAGAGGGAAAAAAATATGGAATCACTCAATTCTGAGGAAAAAATTATGGAATCATGAAAAACAAAAGAACGCTCCAACACATCACTAGTATTTTGTTGCACCACCTCTGGCTTTTATAACAGGTTGCAGTCTCTGAGGCATGGACTTAAGGAGTGACAAACAGTACTCTTCAGTAATCTGGCTCCAACTTTCTCTGATTGCTGTTGCCAGATCAGCTTTGCAGGTTGGAGCCTTGTCATGGACCATTTTTTTCAACTTCCACGAAAGATTTTCAATTGGATTAAGATTAAGACTATTTTCAGGCCATGATATTGACCCTATGTATCTTTTTGCAAGGAATGTTTTCAAGCTGCATTATCATCTTGAAAAATGATTTCATCATCCCCAAACATCCTTTCAATTGATGGGATAACAAAAACGTCCAAAATATCAACGTAAACTTGTGCATTTATTGACAAAGTTGACAAAGTTTTTTTATTCGGCACACAAAATATTCAAATAGAAAAAAAAAAGAACAATTCCACAAACAAACACAGACAAAACTAGTGAGTCCGAAAGGTGTGGGCTGAAGCAAAACTTATTAGCACCCACCCCTGCTAGTACAAGTCCAACAATTCTAATCAGTCATATTTACATAAATACAAATTCACTACTACATGTCGACACACAGACATACACATCAATATACTATTCACTTATAATTCTATTTATATAGTACCAGATCACAAGAAAGTCGAATCAAGGCACTTTACGCCAGTAAGGACTAACCTTACCAACCCGCAGAGCAAGCACTAGGCAACTGTGGTGAGGAAAAACTCCCTATAAGGAAGAAACCTCAAGCAGACCAGGCTCTTGGGGGTGACCCTCTGCTTGGGCTGTGCCATATATACCTATATACATACGTATATACTTTACAAACATAAATATATACATACATATACACAGTCACTTATATACATATACATATACACCTACCCATATCTATATATCTACATACGCATATACATACCCACACATTCAAATATACAATAAGTCCCACTTATAAATTGAACATTCCATATAAATCAAATTATATTTGCTTCTTTATGATACTTAGACATAATGTTCTTTTTGAGTAGTTTCTTAAATCTTACTAAGGTACTACTCATTCTAACCTCTGTTGAACATTTGTTCCATTTCCTCACCCCAACCACAGACACACAAAAACCCTTTACATTTGTTCTTACTGGTGGTTTCATAAAAATTGCACAACCTCTTAAACTATATCTGGATTCCCTCAATCGGAACAGACTCTGGACATGTCTTGGTAAGGCTTGGTTTTTCGCTCGAAATAAAGTTTGAATTGTAATGTAATCGACCAAATCTATGAATTTTAATAAATTTAAAGACACAAATAGAGAATGAGTTGGTTCACGATATTGTTTATTGCAGATGATTCGTATGGCTTGTTTTTGCAAAAGGAATATTGGATTGGTATTTGATTTGTAAGTGTTTCCCCATGACTCAACATATATGTCATATATGGTACCATCAGAGAATGATATAAAGTAAGTAACCCTTCTTGCGGCAGTAGGTCTTTGGCTTTATACAAAATGGCTATAGTTTTTGACAATTTTGATTTCACATAATTTATATGTGGTTTCCAGCTAAGTTTATTATCAATTATAACACCTAAAAATTTATTCTCTGTTACTAACTCAATTTCCTTATTGTTTATAGTTAATTTTTTACATTTGGGTGCCTGTTTATTTCCAAATATAATACATTTAGTTTTCCCAAGGTTGAGTGACAACTTATTAGCGTCAAACCAAACCTTAAATTTTTCCAGTTCTTTCTCCACTATGTCCAGAAGCTGTTCAAGATTTTCACCGCTACAGAACACAGTTGTATCATCCGCAAAAAGGACACATCTCAGTGAACTCGACACCCAACTTATATCATTTATATAGATTATAAACAACAAAGGACCCAGCACTGAGCCCTGCGGCACCCCACATGTGACATCCCTGAGTTCAGAATTTGTATTATTGAATTGAACATACTGAAATCTACCTTGTAAATAACTAGCTATCCATTCATATGCCAGACCTCTGATTCCATATTTCTGCAGTTTAATTAATAGTATTCCATGGTTAATTGTGTCAAACGCTTTCTGTAAATCAAAAAAAAAAAAAAAAAAACACCTGTTGTGTATTGTTTATTGTCAATTGCAGTTGCTATACTTTCCACAAAGTCCATCAAGCATGTGATGTAGTTCGAGACCTTCTGAATCCATATTGTTCTTCACAAATGATGTTATGCTTCAGTAAATAATCATTTAATCTTTTAGCAAATATTTTTTCCAAAATTTTGGAAAATTGTGGCAGGAGTGATATAGGTCTATAATTAGAAAATGTGTGTTTGTCACCAGTTTTAAACAGAGGAATTACTTTGGCTATTTTCATTTGAGAAGGAAATTTACCAGTACTTAGTGACATATTGCAAATATAATTGAACGGTTTTACTATACAATCAAGAACTTTTTTTTAATAAAGCCATATCCAAATGATTAAAATCAGTCGATTTCTTACTTTTTGAACCATGAACCAGATCAAGTATTTCCCTTTCATGTGTACCACCAATGAACATTGAAACAGATTTGTTAAACGTTGAATTATTTACCCAGAAGTTATTAGTTGATGAGTCAATTTTACTGGCAAGATTTTTACCCACATTAACGAAGTATTCATTAAAGTGTTCAGCAATAGACTCGTCGTTATCAATCGTGATGTAGTTGTTACTCTGAAAAAATGAAGGATAATCTCTAGTTACTCTATTCTTTTTTACTATTTCATTTAATATGTTCCATGTGTTTTTGATGTTATTTCTATTTTGACAAGTAACTCATTATAATATTTTTTTTACTGAGTCTCATGATATTGATTAACTTATTCTTATATGTTTTATACTTACTTTCAGCTTCCTTAGTCCGTAGTTTTATGAATTGTTTATATAGTACGTTTTTCTTTTTACATGCCCTCTGAAGCCCCTTAGTTATCCATGGTTTGTTGCTATATTGATTTCTATATATTTTGTCAACAAATGGACAGTGTTTATTATACAAACTGGAAAAAAAATGGAAATGAAAGCATCATATGACCTGTCAACATCATCAACAAAAACATCTGACCAATTCTGACTTGATAAATCCTCCCTTAAATTATCAATTGTTTCAGGTGTTACTTTTCTACTCATGAATTTGATATTGCTTCGATACATACAACAACCCTCCAATGCAAAGACTGAGAAAACTGGCAAGTGATCACTGATATCACTGACCAGTAGTCCCCCACTAAGATTACCGGATATAACGTTAGTTAAAATATTGTCAATGAGAGTTGTTGTATCCATAGTTATTCTGCTAGGATGAATGAAAATGAATGAAAACTGTTTATTTCGAACATTTGATGCAACAACATTACAAGATAGATCAGTGAAGACAACAACAAAAAAGTTCCTACTGTGTACCCAACATGTCCGAAAAGGGGTAGGGTGAAGCATCAGCTTATTTTTCCCTACCCCTTCTTCCCCACAACCAGTGATACCCTTTGCCACATATACACATAGATTCCTACACACCTAAACCGATATATATATATATATATATATATATATATATATATATATATATATATATATATATATATATATATATATATATATATATATATATACACACCTACACATACCTACTTACATACAAAATACTATATATTTACAAGCCGAAGCAAAAAACAAAAACACCCTAACCCTCATTACCCTTCCTCCTCCCTATACCTAGTAAAAAACATGTTTTTGTACCGCTGTTTGAACTGGTTCATGCTTGGACATTGCTTGAGCCCCACTCCCAATCTGTTCCACATCCTCACCCCACAGACAGAAATACAGAAACCTTTTAATGTTGTTCGTGCCCACTGATGCTTTAAATTAAATTTCCCCCTCAGACTGCAATCCCCTGATCTGTTAAAAAACATATTTTTAATATTTGCTGGAAGTAAATTGTTTATTGCTTTATACACGATTTGTACTGTTTGAAAATGAACCAAGTCTGTGAATTTTAAGAATTTGGATTGTAAAAATAGTGGATTTGTATGATCTCTATAGCCAGTATTATGAATAATTCTTATAGCTCTTTTCTGCATTACTGATAGTGATTGTGTTGTACCTTTATAAGTATTACCCCATACCTCTGCACAGTACTGTAAATATGGTAAAACCAGTGAGCAGTAAAGAATGCGGAGTGAGTTGTGGTCCAGAATATGTTTCGCTTTGTTTAGAACTGAAATGCTTCTTGACAGTTTACTTTGTATATGTTTTATATGAGTCTTCCAGTTTATCTTATCATCTATTATCACCCCCAGAAACTTATTTTCATGTACCCTTTCAATATCTACCCCCTCGTCTTGTAACTGAACCTGTATGTCTGTATTACAATAGCCAAATAACATGTATTTTGTTTTACTTAAGTTTAACGATAATTTGTTTCTGTCAAACCATATTTTCAATTTTCCCATTTCTATACTGATCCTCCTCAGTAACTCCTGCAAATCCCCCCCTGAACAAAAATGCTTGTGTCATCTGCAAATAATACTAATTTTAATATTTTGGAAACATTGACAATATCATTTATATAAATTAGAAACAGTTTTGGACCCAATACTGACCCCTGTGGGACGCCACAGGATGAATGATGGTTGGAAACAGTCCTAAACAGTACAAGGTGTTTATAAATGAGGTAATTTGTGGATGATTGTGAGGGTTTAAAAAATCTATATTGAAATCTCCACAGACAAATAGATGCTTATTTCTGTTGATTTTGTTGTACATTCCTAAGATAATGTCTTAAAAGGTGTCAATATTGGTCCCAGGAGCTCTGTAAATGCAACTAACAACTATGTTTTTGGAGTTTATAGATGTAATTTCTATGGTAACACATTCCATGATGTTGTCCACTGAAAATGACATGTTGTTAATGAGTTTACAGTTATAATCTGACCTTACAAACAATGCAACGCCTCCGCCCCTTCTCGTCTGCCTATTAACCAGGAACAATTCATAACCATCAAGATATACCAGATCTTTATTATCCTCATTTAACCATGTTTCTGAAATTGCAATAATTGAAAAACGTTTTTTGGATGTTTTCAAACAATCATTAATAGTGGACAGATTACGAGAAAGACTTCTGCTGTTGAAATGTATAATTGAAAAATCTTCATCATTGATTTTATAATTTTGAATTGTTCTTCTGTAAAATATTTGCGCTGTCTCACAATATTCTCACTGAAAAAGGTATCAGGATCATTTTCAGATTCGAAGGGGTGGTTAGCAGAGTTATTATAATTAAATGTATCTAGACAGAGCTCCTGGGCAGAAATAAACGGATCATTATCCTTAGTCATTATGTCTCTCTTGTCTCCGGGTGTAGATGATGTGGATGAGTGGGTTGCTCCAGTCTGCATCATGGTGCTGTGATGTGTTTGAGTCCTCATACCTATTGTTCATATTTGTCCAGCTCCTCGATGTTCCTTATTGCCATAACCTTTGCTTGTTCTGGTGATCCGTTCAGTTTGATGAATATTTTACAGTTTGAAGTGTTGTGTGGGCCGCCAGAAGAGGAGGTACTGCTGGCCCACCACCAGAGGGCGCCCTGCCTGTAGTGCGGGCTTCAGGCACGAGAGGGCGCAGCCGCCACGGACACAGCCGGGAGTGACAGCTGTTACTCATTATTTCCTGACAGCTGTCACTCATTCTTCATCATCTCACTCCATAAAACCCAGACGTCATCTCCACCTCATCGCTGAGATATTGTACTTCTTTGGAAGTAATATACTCAGCCGTTTGTGTTTTACACATCAATCAATCAATCAACTTTTTTCTTATATAGCGCCAAATCACAACAAACAGTTGTATATTGTGAGTCTTTGCAGGAGTACCTGTTATCCTCTGTCTGCGGGAGCTGATTGAGTGCTGGACTGCACTCTTTTCTCCTGAGGAATCACTGCGGTACTCAGCAAGATATTGAGTGAGAGGTGGAGGTGGCATTCCCACCGTTGTTGTTACTGGGTGTGCACACATCTACACTTGACTGTCTTTGTTCTCGCCAGCAGTACCAGATCCGACAGTCGGGGACGGTGATCACCTGGGAATTCGGGACTTGGCGGCTCCAGTATTCACCAGGTTCAGTGGCGGCGGAAATCGTGTGGTTCCGGCTCTTCTCAGGACAGACGTCTTCTATCCTCGAGCCTGCCCACACGTCACCTTTGTAATTTGACTGTAATTATATTCTGAAATTGTCTGTATTTCGTTGTGCACATTTCACAACATTAAATTATTACTTTTTGGCTCATCTATTGACCGTTCATTTGCGTCCCCTGTTGTGGGTCCGTGTCACTACACTTTCACAACATGAAGTCCATGTGTGCTGGATTTTTCCCTGTTTCTTTAAGAAGCGTGCTTTCCTGGCAATGTCAGCATTCTGTTTGGTGAGATGTTCATTGATGAATACGTTTGTCCCTTTCAGTTTTCTTCCTTGTTTTAACAGTGCTGTTTTGTGTATTCTGTTGATGAATCTCATGATGACGGTTCGTTTATCACCGTCATTTCTCCGGGGCAGAGGGTGGCATGCTTCAATGTTATTTAAATCCATTTCTATACCTTTAGATAGGAGGAAATCAACAACCTGTTTTTCCACAGAGCTGACCTCCTGTTCACTGGGATCCCCTCCACTCTCATCTGTTACCGTCCGTGCGTAGGACCGTGGTTTGATGTGAAGACCTGTGATGATGACGTCATTAATTCTGGTGTACTGCTCCAATTCAGCCACTCTATTTTCCAGCTGCACCAGATGCCGGTCTTTCTCGGCGTTCTGGAGCCGTAATGCCTTCACCTCCTCCACCAGATCCATGATTGATTTCTGTTGCTGCTTCACAACAGAAATCTCCTCTGATAGAAAGTCCAGAGATTTTTTAATATCGTCACCTTCCTCCGCTGTCAGAACCTTCTTAGGCCCCATGGTCGGCTTATGGGCAGCTTATGGGCAGCTTGATGATCGCCGATGTTAACAGCCTGCGTTGTTTGTCACCGGGATGGATCTGCATTGCGCTGGTGCCGCGCGGCCTCGGTGTTTCCGCGCTGATGGATCCGCGGTGGCTACATGAGGCCTCGGGGAAGCGGCACTCGTGACGCGCGGCTTTAATGACGCAGCGCGCGGCCTCAGTGAATTCACCACGTTGGGTGGGCCTCGGACGTTGTTGCTGGCCAGTCACGGGGCTAAGTTGCCGGTTGAGGTGGTATTCCCACTGTCCGGGTTGGCAAACACCGGCGTGGCAGATGGCAACTACAAACACCACCTCAGAAAACTCAGGTACAAACTTTTTGCAGCTCGCTCTGACGACACGCAGCTCTGAGAGAGTGACGACACGATATCCTGACTTCGAGTCAGACTCAGGGCTCAGCTTCAGCTTCAACCACGGGGAACATCCTCAGCTCCTTTTCCAGCGTGGTGAAGTCTGCTCAGGTGGCCCAGAATGTTGCTGCTGCCGCACACGCCAAGTCAGCAGCAACAGGCACTGAGGGAAATGTAATGACAGCCATCTCCCCAGTGCCTTTACCTGACATGCAACCCCATATCATCAATGACTGTGGAAATTTACATGTTCTCTTCAGGCAGTCATCTTTATAAATCTCATTGGAACAGCACCAAACAAAAGTTCCAGCATCATCACCTTGCCCAATGCAGATTCGAGATTCATCACTGAATATGACTTTCATCCAGTCATCCACAGTCCACAACTGCTTTTCCTTAGCCCATTGTAACCTTGTTTTTTCTGTTTAGGTGTTAATGATGGCTTTCGTTTAGCTTTTCTGTATGTAAATCCCATTTCCTTTAGGCGGTTTCTTACAGTTCGGTCACAGACGTTGACTCCAGTTTCCTCCCATTCGTTCCTCATTTGTTTTGTTGTGCAATTTCAATTTTTGAGACATATTGCTTTAAGTTTTCTGTCTTGACGCTTTGATGTCTTCCTTGGTCTACCAGTATGTTTGCCTTTAACAACCTTCCCATGTTGTTTGTACTTGGTCCAGAGTTTAGACACAGCTGACTGTGAACCAACATCTTTTGCAACATTGCGTGATGATTTACCCTCTTTTAAGAGTTTGATAATCCTCTCCTTTGTTTCAGTTGACATCTCTCGTGTTGGAGCCATGATTCATGTCAGTCCACTTGGTGCAACAGCTCTCCAAGGTGTGATCACTCCTTTTTAGATGCAGACTAACGAGCAGATCTGATTTGATGCAGGTGTTAGTTTTGGGGATGAAAATTTACAGGGTGATTCCATAATTTTTTCCTCAAAATTGAGTGAGTCCATATTTTTTTCCCTCTGCTTGGTCTAAAAAAGTAACCATTACTGACTGCCACAATTATTTTTCCTGATTTCTTATAGTGTTTCTTAAAGCCAGAAAGTTGCCATTTGAAATGACTTTAGTTTTGTGTCATGTCTGTGATCTGCTTTTTTTCTAGAAAATTAAACATCTGAATGAACATCCTCCGAGGCCGGTGATTCCATAATTATTGCCAGGGGTTGTAATAACATATGTACAGGTTAGGTAACCTGGACACTCTATATTGACCTTAGGTGTGAGTGAGAGTGTAAATATGTTCATCTATCTGTGGGTGATTCTTAGACTATGGGCACTTATTATGTCCTTTGATCATATTGTATGAAAAACAGAAAAAAGGGGAAATTTCACACTTTTATAGTTATCTTTACAATGAAAGTGTGTTAAGAAATTTGTTCTAGTAGTCTATGATGACTTTTTCACCTTTTTTCAGCATCATTATATGCAAATATTGCCGTTTTGTGCTTGTGCCACACCCAGACTTTTGATCTTCAATGATAAAAATGAATGGTAAAGAAACGTTTTTTTTCTAATGTTTTAAAATATCTCTGAATAAAATATCAGTAAAATAAAACATAATTGGGGTGTTCAATGTCATACAACTGTTGTGATTTTTTTTAAACAAAATGTAGTTGTCCCACACTATTGCCGTAATTTCCACCACAACACTGTAATGTCCCTAAACAGTTTGTATGAAAGATTGTTTGGGTAGTTTCTATGGAGATAAACAGTGACATCAGAGCACATGTATATAGTGCCAAATCACAACAAACAGTTGCCCCAAGGCGCTTTATATTGTAAGGCAATGGTGTGGTGGAAATCACATTTACAAGGCCAATAGTGCCCATAGTTAAAGAATCACCCCTGTATGTGGCCTTGTGATAGACTGGTGGCCTGTCCAGGGTGTTCCAAACCTCTCACTCAGTAAACAATGTAGGATAGCCTCCGTCACCCCCGTGACCCTTGATTGGAATAAGGATTACTTAAGTGATCATGACATCTTGAAAAAAATATGCAAATTAGGTAGACATATTTGAAAACCTATGAAAACAAGACCATACGAGGGCTGTCAATAAAGTAACGGTCCATTTTAGTTTTTTCAAAAACTATATGGATTTCATTCATATGTTTTTACGTCAGACATGCTTGAACCCTCGTGCGCATGTGTGAGTTTTTCCACGCCTGTCGGTGACGTCATTCGCCTGTGAGCACTCCTTGTGGGAGGAGTCGTCCAGCCCCTCGTCGGAATTCCTTTGTCTGAGAAGTTGCTGAGAGACTGGCGCGTTGTTTGATCAAAATTTTTTCTAAACCTGTGAGACACATCGAAGTGGACATGGTTCGAAAAATTAAGCTGGTTTTCAGTGAAAATTTTAACGGCTGATGAGAGATTTTGAGGTGATTCTGTCGCTTTAAGGACTTTTCACGGTGCGAGACGTCGTGCAGCGCTCTCAGGCAGCGTCATCAGCCTGTTCAAGCTGAAAACCTCCACATTTCAGGCTCTATTGATCCAGGACGTCGGTTTCAGCATTTTATCCGGATATTGCACTGTTAAAGGAGATTTTTTTAATGAAAGACGTGCGGACGGGTCCGCGCGTCGGGACGCAGCCGGCGCGGTGCAGCGGCACAGGAAAAACACCTCCGTGTTGATAACCATTTGTAAAATCCAGGCGGCTTTTGATGGCTTTCAGTGGAGTGAGTATATGAGAAATTGTTTAACAGGCAGGACATGTTCCAACTTGTCCTTAACGCTTTCAACAGAGGTGTTTTTCCTGTGGCGGAGCGTCGCGGCGGCTGCGTCCCGACGCGCGGACCCGTCCGCACGTCTTTCATTAAAAAAATCTCCTTTAACAGTGGAATATCCGGATAAAATGCTGAAACCGACTTCTTCTGAAACTTCTCTGTTCTCTCACAACGTCCTGGATCAATAGAGCCTGAAATGTGGAGGTTTTCAGCTTGAACAGGCTGATGACGCCGCCTGAGAGCGCTGAGCGACGTCTCGCACCGTGAAAAGTCCTTAAAGCGACAGTCTCACCTCAAAATCTCTCATCAGCCGTTAAAATTTTCACTGAAAACCAGCTTAATTTTTCGAACCGTGTCCACTTCGATGTGTCTCACAGGTTTAGAAAAAATTTTGATCAAACAACGCGCCAGTCTCTCACCAACTTCTCAGACAAAGGAATTCCGACGAGGGGCTGGACGACTCCTCCCACAAGGAGTGCTCACAGGCGAATGACGTCACCGACAGGCGTGGAAAAACTCACGCATGCGCACGAGGGTTCAAGCATGTCTGACGTAAAAACATATGAATGAAATCCATATAGTTTTTGAAAAAAATAAAAAGGACCGTTACTTTATTGACAGCCCTCGTATGTCTGAAATGAAGCTGTGACATGCAGATATCTTAAATGATTACTTTGTACATGTTTCAAAGAATATACAAATTACACAGGCACATCTGAGAAGAATATGCAAATTAGATTACATGTCCAAAACTGTTTTTATGATGTCAGACAAATCCAAAATTGCGATTATTTATATCTTAAATTGTAAGTTAGGTTTCCTCAGTCACAATGCCTTTCAGCATGTAGAAATTCAGTTGTAGATATCTGTAATCTCTATTCTTACAAGTAAAAAGAGATTTTCTTGTATCAAAAATTAAATTAAAGACATCTGTAGATCAGATTTTGAAGAGTTACAATGCAGTTTCTTCATGTGAAAATATATGTTGCAACATCAAATTAGTTGTTTTTCCACATACAGTACTCTTCAGAATAATAGTAGTGCTATGTGACTAAAAAGATTAATCCAGGTTTTGAGTATATTTCTTATTGTTACATGGGAAACAAGGTACCAGTAGATTCAGTAGATTCTCACAAATCCAACAAGACCAAGCATTCATGATATGGACACTCAAGGCTATGAAATTGGGCTATTAGTAAAAAAAGTAGAAAAGGGGGAGTTCACAATAATAGTAGTGTGGCATTCAGTCAGTGAGTTTGTCAGTTTTGTGGAACAAACAGGTGTGAATCAGGTGTCACCTATTTAAGGATGAAGCCAGCACCTGTTGAACATGCTTTTCTCTTTGAAAGCCTGAGGAAAATGGGACGTTCAAGACATTGTTCAGAAGAACAGCATAGTTTGATTAAAAAGTTGATTGGAGAGGGAAAAACGTATACGCAGGTGCAAAAAATGATAGGCTGTTCATCTACAATGATCTCCAATGCTTTAAAATGGACAAAAAAAAAACCAGATAAGAAAACGAAAAACATCCATCAAAATGGATAGAAGAATAACACAGAATGGCAAAGGCTCACCCACTGATCAGATTCAGGATGATCAAAGACAGTCTGGAGTTACCTGTAAGTGCTGTGACAGTTAGAAGACGCCTGTGTGAAGCTAATTTATTTGCAAGAATCCCCCGCAAAGTCCCTCTGTTAAATAAAAGACATGTGCAGAAGAGGTTACAATTTGCCAAAGAACACATCATCTGGCCTAAAGAGAAATGGAGGAATATTTTGTGGACTGATGAGAGTAAAATTGTTCTTTTTGGGTCCAAGGGCCGCAGACAGTTTGTGAGATGACCCCCAAACTCTGAATTCAAGCCACAGTTCACAGTGAAGACAGTGAAGCATGGTGGTGCAAGCATCACGATATGGGCATGTTTCTCCTACTATGGTGTAGGGCCTATATATCGCATACCAGGTATCATGGATCAGTTTGGATGTCATAAAAATAGCTTTCCTTGGCACCACTGTACTTTTACTCTTTAGCATTTAATTAAGGTATTTATAATATGATCCAAATTTGTGCTGTCTTGAAACAATGTAGAATTTCTCCCCCTGATGGGGAAAATTTTGAGCAATCAGGCCCCATGTCCTACATTTGGTAGCCACATCATAGATCATGTGGGGCTTCTCCGATCTGTCCGAGGGATGCTGGGAAGGACACTGCAACTGCCACTCAGAGTAAAGAAAGGCAGCGTGACCGTTATCTGCAATCTGCCATCAACCAGATGATGGCAGATTGTGGAAAACGCTCCAAAACATCTTATTTCTTTATAAATCTTTTTCTCAGATATTGTGTAAACTTCTACATCCAAAAACCCTGTTTTTGATTCCAGCTAAGACCTCTGAAGTGATTTACAAGACATCTTAGTGTACATGCCCCAGGAACACGCATCAAGGAAGTGGGTCAAGTTACAAATAATCTCAAAACCTCACTGCATGTGCACACACACTTTCTCCGGGTGTAAGAAGGAAAATTAAATATTTGGTATGGAATTCCCTACAGGTAAATATGTTCTTGTCATTAAAATGAGCTGTAATTTTGCAACATGTTACAAAAATAAACCAAATGTATAATGCTTGGATTTTGGTACAAATTAAATTTTGCCAGTTTTGTGAAATTTGAAAGGTCCTACAGCTTTAACAATTTCATGTCACTGAATCCAAAATAGTCAACAATTCTAATAGACACAAAATTCACATCTCAAAGTTTTGAATTGCCTTGTCTTGCCTTGTCTTAAAATGCCTTGGAGAAATTGAATTGGATGGAGCAGCTCTCATTTCTAGAAATCTGGCCAATTTTCTTAAATCCTCCAAACCGTGACTATCCAGGGTTGGGACCAGGAAGCAGAGTTGTAGTCTTACACACCTCTCTGCAGCTTCTCTCTCCCCTGCCATCCCCTCATTACCCCATCCCCGTAGAGACGGTGCCTGCTCCCAGACCACCAATAACCAGCAAAAATCTATTTAAGCATAAAAATTCAAAAAGAAAAAATAATATAGCACCTAAGTTTCATTACACTAGAAATCTTTCAGAAAGCGCTGTAACTAGGTTTAAGGATATGATTCCTTCTTTATGATCTCTAATGCCATATAGAAACACAGTGCAGAGTAGCTACCTAAACTCTGTAAGTGAGATAGAGTATCTCGTCAATAGTTTTACATCCTCATTGAAGACAACTTTGGATGCTGTAGCTCCTCTGAAAAAGAGAGCTTTAAATCAGAAGTGCCTGACTCCGTGGTATAACTCACAAACCCGCAGCTTAAAGCAGATAACCCGTAAATTGGAGAGGAAATGGCGTCTCACTAATTTAGAAGATCTTCACTTAGCCTGGAAAAAGAGTCTGTTGCTCTATAAAAAAGCCCTCCGTAAAGCTAGGACATCTTACTACTCATCACTAATTGAAGAAAATAATAACAACCCCAGGTTTCTTTTCAGCACTGTAGCAAGGCTGACGAAGAGTCAGAGCTCTATTGAGCCGAGTATTCCTTTAACTTTAACTAGTAATTACTTCATGACTTTCTTTGCTAATAAAATTTTAACTATTAGAGAAAAAAATACTCATAACCATCCCAAAGACGTATCATTATCTTTGGCTGCTTTCAGTGATGCCGGTATTTGGTTAGACTCTTTCTCTCCGAATGTTCTGTCTGAGTTATTTTCATTAGTTACTTCCTCCAAACCATCAACATGTCTATTAGACCCCATTCCTACCAGGCTGCTCAAGGAAGCCCTACCATTAATTAATGCTTCGATCTTAAATATGATCAATCTATCTTTATTAGTTGGCTATGTACCACAGGCTTTTAAGGTGGCAGTAATTAAACCATTACTTAAAAAGCCATCACTAGACCCAGCTATCTTAGCTAATTATAGGCCAATCTCCAACCTTCCTTTTCTCTCAAAAATTCTTGAAAGAGTAGTTGTAAAACAGCTAACTGATCATCTGCAGAGGAATGGTCTATTTGAAGAGTTTCAGTCAGGTTTCAGAATTCATCATAGTACAGAAACAGCATTAGTGAAGGTTACAAATTATCTTCTTATGGCCTCGGACAGTGGACTCATCTCTGTGCTTGTTCTGTTAGACCTCAGTGCTGCTTTTGATACTGTTGACCATAAAATTTTATTACAGAGATTAGAGCATGCCATAGGTATTAAAGGCACTGCGCTGCGGTGGTTTGAATCATATTTATCTAATAGATTACAATTTGTTCATGTAAATGGGGAATCTTCTTCACAGACTAAGGTTAATTATGGAGTTTCACAAGGTTCTGTGCTAGGAATATGAGACAAAGATTGAGCTATTTCGCCACAATGACAAGATGTATGTTTAGAGCAGAAAAAGTTAGGCTTTCAAACCATGGTGGGAGCATCATGTTCTGGGGCTGTTTTGTTGCCAGTTGTTCTGATGGATTGCACAAAAGTGGATGGAATAAAGAAGAAGGAGGGCTACCTCCAAATTCTTCAATGTCACCTCAAATCAACAGCTAGACACTTGAAACAAAAGGCAATGTGTATGAATGTAGCAGTTTTTGTTGCACGAGCATTTTGCTTTTTTCTCAGTAAATATATTTCTAAAGGTACTACTGACAGGAAATTTTCACCAGATGTCAATGACAACCCACGTAAACCATAGATGCAAAGAAACCAAAACAAATAAGTACAGGCCATGGTGGTTGAGTGATTTACTTATTGTTTTCTTATAAACAACTGTACCTGCTAACTCCAGGTCTTTCTCCACAAGTGGTCCTTGGCTCTTGTACAACTCATCTGATAATTCTTTTCACTCCTCTGACAGAAATCTTGTGAGGAGCACCTGGCCATGGCCAGTTTACAGTGAAATGATGTTTGTTCCACTTTCGGATTATGGCCCCAGCAGTGCTCACTGAAACATTCAGAAGTTTAGAAATCCTTTTAGTCCAATTAAGAGTCGCGGGG
The DNA here is from genome assembly GCF_902500255.1 of Thalassophryne amazonica. NCBI lineage: Eukaryota > Metazoa > Chordata > Actinopteri > Batrachoidiformes > Batrachoididae > Thalassophryne > Thalassophryne amazonica. The sequence goes on along the minus strand of NC_047103.1, from coordinate 122,493,793 downwards.
GGCTGTTGCCTATCCCAGCAGTCATAGAGCGCAAGGCGGGGTACACCCAGGACAGGACGCCAGTCTGTCACAGGGCCACAAATAGACAAACAAACACATACACACCCACACACACACACCTACGGACAAATTTAAAGATTCCAATCCACCTAACCCGCATGTCTTTGGATGTGGGAGCACCCGGAGGAAACCCATGCAAACACGGGGAGAACATGCAAACTCCACACAGAAAGGCCACGGGAATTGAACCCATGACCTTCTTGCTGTGAGGCAACAGTGCTAATCACTAAGCCACCGTGCTGCCCTTTTGAAACCAATGCCATCATAATGTTTTGCAACAATAAGGTTGTGAAGATCTTGATAGAGCTCTTTGCTTTTACCCATCATTAGTTGTTTCTTGTAGGACACCTTAGTAATGACATACCTTTTTATAGGCTATCAGTTGGTACTGAACCAGATGATATTAATTTGCACTGACAAGAGACAGTATTGTCTTATAATTACTCATAAATTTCAGCTGGTGTCTTGACTTTCCATACCTTTTTGCACCTCCCTTTCTTCAGGCGTTCAGTGCTTTTCCCTGTGTCATTTCACATTATTACACATAACTTAATTCATGGACATCTATGATTTCATTTTTTTGTATGTGTGGAATATGTGGGTCATTATCGACATCTGGTGAAGGTTTCATGTTAATAACACTTTTAGTGTAGTGTGTTCAATACTCATTTTACCAGCAGTATGTGTGGGAATATCTATCTATCTATCTATCTATCTATCTATCTATCTATCTATCTATCTATCTATCTATCTATCTATCTATCTATCTATCTATCTATCTATCTATCTATCTATCTATCTATCTATCTATCTATCTATCTATCTATCTATCTATCTATCTATCTATCTATCTATCTATCTATCTATCTATCTATCTATCTATCTATCTATCTATCTATCTATCTATCTATCTATCTATCTATCTATCTATCTATCTATCTATCTATCTATCTATCTATCTATCTTGCCAGTGAAATGTTTGGACACACTGACCCTTTCATTCGAAAAGTGGGTCCTGGTTTAAGAATCACTGATTTATTAAGTTGTAAAGGTTTTGAACACCATTAATAAATGATTACTAAACACATTTGTTGAATTCATGATTAGTTACTGTAAAGTGTTGCTGTTTTCTAACACACATATAAATATTGTTTACATAGATTTTAAACACAATCCAGCCATTGTATGTTAATATTTCCCAAACTGATTTATCTACAATTTACAAAACTCAAAGTTTTCTCCAAATTTCACAATTCATTCTGTAGTAGGTCTGTTAACAAACGAGAGCAAACACACAAACAAAAATGAATGAATGATGATTTATTGTCATTACAAGTGCAGCGAAATTATCTTCACACCCAGTTACCTCAGACAAAAATACAATTAATCCACAATTATTACTAGTTGAACGTAACAATGGCACACATCAGAATTAAAACAACCGCACATATTAAAATAGAAGCACCTTGGTGGAACTAATGCCAGAAAAATAGAGAATTCCAATCCTGTTGCCATAAATGATGTATGACAGTGTATTTCTGTGCTGGCACCTTTAGATGCTAGCTCCAAAGAGTCTATCCTGGACAAATGAAGGCCTGAGACTCTGATTCTGCCTAAACCAGAGTCTGTTCACTGTGCTGGCAACAGCATAAGGGTTGGACGGCAAAAATGTGGATGCAAGGTGAGTTAGTCCATCTGGTCATTTTATGCAGACAATAAGTCAAAAAACAATACATGCTATTATCATGTAACACTGAATTAAAAAGAGAACATTATGAGGATAGAACTAATTTGTTTATGGTTAAAATTAATGCACCACACTAAACAGCAACTATCTTTTGTCTATGTAATATCCCATAGATGTGTCTGCCACCACGTCAGATCTGGGAGCATGTGCTGATGGGTCACACCAGAAAACTCCCTGGATCCTGGATGGGAACCACACAGACAGACAATCAGCTGATTCCCACTTTTTGAAACTAACCTACAACCCCAATTCCAATGAAGTTGGGATGTTGTGTAAAATGTAAATTAAAAACAGAATACAATGATTTGCAAATCCTCTTCAACCTATATTCAATTGAATACACCACAAAGACAAGATATTTATTGTTCAAACTGATAAAATTTGCTGTTTTGTGCAAATATTTGCTCATTTTGAAATGGATGCCTGCAACACGTGTCAAAAACGCTGGCACAGTGGTATGTTTACCACTGTGTTACATCACCTTTCCTTCTAACAACACTCAATAAGCATTTGGGAAATGAGGACACTAACTGTTGAAGCTTTGTAGGTGGAATTCTTTCCCATTCTTGCTTGATGTACGACTTCAGTTGTTCAACAGTCCTGGATCTCTGTTGTCTTATTTTGCACTTCATAATGCGCCACACATTTTCAAAGGGTGACAGGTCTGGACTGCAGGCAGGCCAGTCTAGTACCTGCACTCTTTTACTACGAAGCCACGCTCTTATAACACATGCAGAATGTGGCTTGGCAGTGTCTTGCTGAAACAAACAGGGACGTCCCTGAAAAAGACGTTCCTTGGAAGGCAGCATGTGTTGCTCCAAAACCTGGATGTACCTTTAAGCATTGATGGTGCCATCACAGATGTGTAAGCTGCCCATGTCATGGGCAAAAAGCTACAGATGCTGGCTTTTGAACTTTGCGCTGGTAACAATCTGGATGGTCTTTTTCCTCTTTTGTCCGGTGGACACAATGTCCATGATTTCCAAAAGCAATTTGAAACGTGGACTCATCAGACCACAGCACACTTTTCCACTTTGCGTCTGTCCATTTCAAATGAGCTAGGGCCCAGAAAAGGCGGCGGCGTTTCTGGATGTTGTTGATGTATGGCTTTCGCTTTGCATGGTAGGGTTTTAACTTGCACTTGTGGATGTAGCGACGAATTGTGTTAACTGATAATGGTATTCTGAAGTGTTCCTGAGCCCACACGGCAAGATCCTTTACACAATGATCTTGGATTTTAATGCAGTTTCACCTGAGGGATCGGAGGTCATGGACATTCATTTCTGCCTTGCCGCTTATGTGTCAAAAGTTCTCCAGATTTTATGAATCTTCTGAGTATATTATGGACTGTAGATGATGGTATCCCTAAATTCAGTGCTTAATTTGTAAAGTGGGAGGTCCCGGAGCGCAGAGGATGGGTGGCTCCGGTGCAGAAAAAAAAAGAAGGGCGGGGGCTTGCGAACAACGCTGTGCACCACACCGAAAATAAACTGGGCATTAATAACACTAGTCACACCAAATCCGGATAGAGTACAAATTCCTGTGTACAGTGGTCCCTCATTTATCGTGGGAGTTATGTTCTTCGCGTTCACACCGGGTGCGACGCGAGCGACTGCAGCCACAGGTTGCCATGTGATTTTTTAAAAATATTTTGTTAGTCAAGAGAGGTGGCGGATCACGGATCCAGTATAAATAGCTGGCGGAGCCAACGTCAGAGGTTCCGGAGCGCGCGTCCGAGGTTCCGGAGTGCCCTCCGACTTGCTCCCCCTCAAATTAAGCCCTGCCTAAATTCCTTGCAATTGAACATTGAGAAACAATGTTCTTAAACTGTTGGACCATTTTTTTTTCATGCAGTTGTTCACAAAGTAGTGATCCTCACCCCATCTTTGCTGAGCCTTTTAGGGATGCTCATTTTATACCCAATCATAACACTCACCTGTTTCCAATTAGGTGTTCTTTGAGCATTCATCAACTTTCCCAGTCATTTGTTGCCCTGTCCCACCTTATTTGAAATGTGTTGCAGGCATCCATTTCAAAATGAGCAAATATTTGCACAAAACAGCAAAGTTTATCAGTTTGAACATTAACTATCTTGTCTTTGTGGTGTATTCAGTTGAATATAGGTTGAAGAGGATTTGCAAATCACTGTATTCTCTTTTTATTTGCATTTTTCACAGTGTCCCAACTTCACTGGAATTAGGGTTGTAGTTTATTTTAAATTTCTTTTAAAAATCAGTCTGTATTGTATTCTGTTTTTATTTACATTTTACACAACGTTCCAACTTCATTGGAACTGGGGTTATGTTCACTAGAAGTCTCGTGTTATGGATTCTTGGCTGTGACAAGTAGAGATGATCTTGGTGACCACCACACCGAGGCTTTACAAATGAAAGAAACTGACAAACAAGGTAATTTCAAACTGCATGTACTGCCAACCACACCTGCTCCTTATTGCCATCATAGGTATGATAAGATTCTTCCCTGCAGCCAATACATGCATGTGACATGTGCATGTGTCCTTCTCCCTGCCTGCACACTCTTCTTCACCTCTCTACCACACTCTTCATTACTTTGTATAGTTGACCCCACCCACTTCGCTTTATTTACTCCTTGCAACCTTACTACTCCACAGTGCTTTCTCTCATTCACACATGTACGTGTCTTATTCCTATTGACTTTCATTCCCGGGCTTTCCAGAGCATATCTTCACCTCTCCAGTTGAGCCTCAACCTGCTTCCTACTCTTACTACAGATCATGTTCCCTGAAAACATCAGACTCCATGGAGACTCCCATAAAGCTTATCTGTAAATGTGTCCATTACCATTGCAACAAGGAAGTGATCAGATCTGATACTTGATATACTTCCACCTACACCTTGAACACATTTGCCATTCCTACTGCCACCAGCATCTGATGCTATATAGAGACACTCTTTTAGTGCTACCACCTGACAGTTCCTAATTTCTTTCAGGTTGCCTCTCCTACATGGGATGCAGTCCACCCGTGTGCTTGTTCTCCTTTTTAAAATAAGTATTCACCACAGCCATTTATATCATTTTTGCAAAATCCACCATTTTCTCTTCTGCATTCCTCTTCTTGATACCATATCTGCCCATCACCTCTGTTCCCTTCATCTGTATGCCCATTTAAGTTCACTCCATTCAACATTCTTTCTTTCTTGGGCACACTCTCTACATTCACATATGACTCACTCCATAAATTTTCTTACACCTCTGTTTCCACCTACCAGTAGGGCATATGCACTGAAGACATTCGTCAGCACCCATTCAATTTCTTTCCAACTTCACACTTATCACCATGTCAGACACTCACTTAACCTCAAATACAATGCTTTTTAGAATACATTATTTAGGATTTTTCAGTCTCCATTACAGAAACTTATTTATAGATCATTTTAAAATCTTTTTCATATGCTACTCTACTTCTTTTGACTGAAAGACTTTGGTAAACTTGTTACTATCACCAACACAGATTGTCCAGATGAATAAAGGTGTATATTCATGAATGACCTTAAGAATTTATATTTTCAGCATGAGAGCTAAATTATATCTTTTACTCAGTATTATAGAGAAATATCTGTCTCACATTCAGAAAGCTGAGAATGACCTAAATATTCTGAAGTGCAACTCTTAAAAGGGAAATCACTGAAGGTATGGTAAAATGACCTGGACTCACCGGCGAGTCCCTGTACCTCAAAGGGTTAGCTGGTTATTTTTTTAGTTTTGTAAACAAACTGGAGGTGGTAGATTCATTTATGACTCTATCTATTCATTCACACTCTTTATTTTATATGGCACATGCCTGGGCTTTTCCAAAGCCTTGGAAAAAGTGAAGTTGGAAGTTGCATTGTCATAGTTCCCTTTGTGTGATCTGCACAGTTCAAGGAGCAGAGATGAGGTGAAACAAGTGCTTTGTGACTGGTGGAATAAACAAAAGGACACATTTGAATGAGATTTTATTCAGTCAGTACTGATCCTTGATAAAAAATGTTCACTCTTATGTTGCTTGTTAGTCAATTTGATGATTTCTGGCAACTGCTACAATACACATTTTGAAAATTTCTGAAAAGAATGAATAATCAGCGAAACATCGCATCAATTAATGTCAGTGATTAGTATGCCACAGCATTCTTCTTTTGGAATTTTACTTGACTGCATGTTCACCACATCATGAAGGCAAATCAATATTTGGATCAATGTTTTGCTCATATGAATGTGTATTGTATGATTGTTCTAATCATTTATTCTTCTGTGAGGGTTCCCGTGATGAAAACCATCAAAATTACTATCATAAACTTTTGAATTCCCACCAGCTTTCTCCATACATCTCCTGCACAGTGCCACGCTTCACCCATGGCAGAAATCAGAAATGTCCTTGTTTTCTCCTTCCTCCAAATACTCATCCCTTGCTGCGTTTGTGCTGAACAGATGCCAGCACTGGGTAAAGTCATCTCCAGAGGGGATGCCAGCAGCATATTGGTTTCTAATTAATGAAATTAGGATCGCTGTCTGCCTCCTCGGCAGACAGCGGTCCCACTGAAGAATAGACTGCTGCCTGCCAGGAAGACAGACGACTGGAGAGACAGAAGAGGACAGAGACAGAGAGATAGATGTTCTAGTATTTCACCACTGCTGCTTTGTCAAGATCTCACATTCTAAATGTTCATGTTCTTCATCAACTGGAAATAAGGAGCAAGTGGAACATATTTGGCTGTTAAACGTAGGCTGCATGACTTTTGCACCTGAACTCTTCCTAAATACACAACAGTAGTTCTCTGAAAGTAACATTCCAGCTACAGTTGTTTTCAGCATTGAGTACTGATGAAATTTTGTATTGTCAGTTAACACAGTTCGTCAGTTAACCATTGTCAGTTAACACAGTTCGTCGCTACATCTACAATTGCAAGTTCAAACTCTACCATACAAAGCAAAAGCTACACATCAACAACATCCGGAAATGCCGCCTCCTTCTCTGGGCTCGAGCTCATTTGAAATGGACAGATGCAAAGTGGAAAAGTGTGCTGTGGTCTCATGAGTCCACATTTCAAATTGTTTTTGGAAATCATGGATGTTGTGTCCTCCGGACAAAAGAGGAAAAAGACCATCCAGATTGTTACCAGCGCAAAGTTCAAAATCCAGCATCTCTGATGCTATGGGGGTGTGTTAGTGCTCATGGCATGGGCAACCTACACATCTGTGATGGCACCAACAATTCTGAAAGGAACATCCAGGATTTGGAGCAACACATGCTGCCATCCAAGCAACTTCTTTTTCAGGGATGTCCCTGATTAATTCAGCAAGACAGTGCCAAGCCACATTCTGCACGTGTTACAACAGCATGGCTTCATAGCAAAACAGTGCGGGTACTAGACTGGCCTGCCTGCAGTCCAGACCTGTCACCCATTGAAAATGTGTGGTGCATTATGAAATGCAAAATATGACAACAGATACCCCGAACTGTTGAACAACTGAAGTCATACATCAAGCAAGAATGGGAAAGAATTCCACCTACAAAGCTTCAACAATTAGTGTCCTCATTTCCCAAACTTTATTGAGTGTTGTTAGAAGGAAAGGTGATGTAACACAGTGGTAAACATACCACTGTCCCAGCTTTTATGAAACGTGTTGCAGGCATCCATTTCAAAATGACCAAATATTTGCATACACACACAAAAAAGTTTATCAGTTTGAACATTAAATATCTTGTCTTTGTGGTGTATTCAGTTGAATATAGGTTGAAGAGGATTTGCAAATCACTGTATTCTCTTTTTATTTGCATTTTTCACAGTGTCCCAACTTCACTGGAATTAGGGTTGTAGTTTATTTTAAATTTCTTTTAAAAATCAGTCTTTTTATACATTATGTCATCTTGCCCGAAGGGTCTTGCTGATTTTAGTTTTGATTATCCTTCACAAACAGATAATTTTGTTGTTGCTGTTCTTGTTACTCACAAGAACATGCTTTATTTCATTTCAATATTTTTATGACTTTGCTTCAAGTCAGCAGCATCAGTCACACATGAACTTGCTACAAGTTTTACACCGCAGGTCTAGCTGCTTCAGGTGCCTGACACCTGCCCGCTGTGACACTACCTTCCACAATGTGGAGTGAAATGCACCACAACTGCTAGTTTCTACGAAATGCAGTTGTCATTTTCACCCACAGCGCCTGTTTTCCTTTGATAATTTGCTCTCAGTTATATGCCTTGGTCATGTTCATCTAAAAATGAAGCGCAGTCAGGTGCAAAGTTGACATGTTCGCATCATATGTTACATAAAGGCCACATAAAAGTAAGTCTAAAATCAAATGCAATGATATGGAATTTTAAGAGCACAGCACTCAGATGCACAGACACAAGTGGGCACACCAAAAGGGTACACTGTGAACACATTGGTGCTTACAGTCATAACATGAAACTGAAATTAACCCAAACACAACAACAAAAGAAACAACTACAGAAAAAAAACACAACTGGTTTTCTTCTTGCTCATGTTTGGGGCTGTGTGGAGACTGGGCGGGGAGTACAGTACAGATGTTGGACAGTGAAACTAATACACCATTAAAATGGATAGAAATCTGTATTTTTATATAGCAACCACCAGTCACACACACTGAAGTTAGACAATGCTGTTTCCAAGAGGAGCCTTAGCCACTGTGTTGCACATTCTACCTTGTGTATTGATAAATTAATTAAAGAAATGGATGAAAATCAAATGTTCTGTGCTGTGAGGTTGTACTGGTGCAAGTGCTCATTTGTCTCTTAATGACCCTAATTAACTTAATTCCTGCTTTGGTTATCATGTAAATACATACTTCTGCCAAAACCACAGTCCCCCACCAACTAATCTGATTTGCTGACAGTGTGAAGAGTCTGTAAATAACTCCTGTGGTCAGTTCCATGAGAACCAGAGAGATGGAAAAGCGAGGTCACCAATCCAAGTTTTCCATCCAAACCAAAAGTTGAAATAATTTTCTTTGATAGTCAAGTTGCTACCTGTGAACCAGTGTATGTGTCATTCAGTTTATGGTGTTATAATTTCATTTGCAATGCAACTTATTGATGGTAGAATAATGCAAGTCCACTGCAACATGAAGTACAAGAAGTGAAGCCTCCATCACACATAGTAAGAATGTGCAGGAACCAGGCTGATATGGCAAATATGGCCATAATCTGGATGCAGTCGGGAGGGAAAGAAGCATGGTCAGCTGTGTCAGAACACAGCCAGACTACCTCATGCACACCTGCAGGATGCAGCCCAAACATATTTTAGGGCCCCTTCACACATAGTGCGAATTTGGTCGAATTGCACATGAAGTGTGCATGAAGCAGGAATCATATGAAAAACGTGTAAAATCATAGCTGCCTCCAACGCCTCGTACACCTGTTACTACAACTATTTGCCCACACCAGCGGGTGAAAGACAGAGTGTGCGCTGTGAGAGCCCATCAAACCCTCTCATGGCAGGTCTCAGCTAAATTCCAGCTGACACACAAGAACATCTAACACCACTTGAATGGCACTTAGAAAATGTGTGGCCATTCGCACTATCATCACGAAAACAATCAGCAGACAATCACTGTCGACCGGGATGTAAAATTTGTCAAAGTGCCCCACGAGTGTGGCTTTGCAAAAAGCTACACACGTGGTGCATGTGTCTCACACATGTGCATGTGTGCTGCGCTCCCACTCCCCCAACACATGTGGCATGCCGGGGCGGGCACACTTGCATAAAATGCTTATATGTATGTACAGATCTGATCACGTGGGTGCCAGACAGCTAGGTCTGATGGCACACAGCACAGGGAGGGGCCTGTCAGCTGATCACAGCACACTGACAGCTGGATGACAGCTCAGTGCACACAAGACAAACACAGAAACCACCGCCAGGACAGTCATATAAATAATTATGACAATACCTACATATGCAATTACATGACAAATAATGAAAATGAATGACCACATAACACAGAGAGTGACATGTTGGTCTGGGTGCTAAATGGACATGGGGGTGCGTGTTCACTCACAGCCGTGGCTGTAAAGATCTCTGCTCCTGTACGTCCCAGCTTGAGAACACGTTTCATGTTTGGAAGGACGTGAACTTACAACATTTCTCCGTGAGGCGCGTGTCTGTGCCTGCTGTCCTCACATGGAAATATATAAAATATTTGCACTGAGCTGCAGCGGCCAGACACAGCACACCTCCTCCATGTCCATGTTGATTTTAGGCATTTTCCGTGCCAATTACAGGCCAGTAATGGTCGTTCAGTGGTAAAGTTTCTGGCTGGCAATCATAGCTTTTGGATAGTGCAGGTTCGAATCCCGAGGGTGGCATGTATTTTTAATTTTTTTATTTTCACAGCAGCTGCATGATGTGTTCCCATGTGCACGAAACTGTCACAGCATGTATTTTTTATTTATTGTGTCTTCACAGCAGATGCACAATGTATAACCACATCGTGCAGCTGCTCACACTGTGTTGCCGCATGCACGAACCATCGCAGTGGCTTCATGGACGCCTGCCCATCGGCACAATGTTTTTGTGGTTTGCTCCTACAAGCTGTTCCGCTGTGAGCCGCCCTGAGTTGTACTCATTCATACTATGTGTGAAAGGGCCCTTAGACAACAGTCAGATGACACAAACTACTGTCAGACGCCACCAACATTGGAGCTGTCACTCACTCACTCACTCACTCACTCACTCACTCACTCACTCACTCACTCACTCACTCACTCACTCACTCACTCACTCACTCACACAATCAAATCTTCACTTGTTCTCACATTCCTAGTGCTAAACTCACCTCTCATCAGGAAGATGGTGCGCTAGCTGGAGTGTGTGTGTCTCAAATGATGGAGTGCGTGCATGTATGTGTGTAGAACAAGTGATCCACACAGCGTGTGAGTGTGTGGCAAGATGAAATGGTCACTCAGCTGCATGTGTGTTTTCATAATGGCTGAATGAGCTGCTGTGCGCACACGTGCATGTATGCCTGCATGCGTAGAACAGGTGATCAAACCGCGAATGTGTGACCAAAATGTTTGCTCAGCTGCGTGTATGTGTGTTCATAATGGCTGTATGAGCCGCTCCGCATGCACACGTGGGGTGCATGTGCGAGTGTGTGAGTATAGGAGCTGTCCATCCAGAGAGTGCACAAAAAGGCTGATAGCTGTCAGTGATCGCCTGCTGTTGTACAGTCCGGTGAAAATCCCTTTAGGGTTTGATCAGTATGTACAGTAGTGTTCATAATAATAATAGTTCTGTGTGACTAAAAAGATTAATCCAGGTTTTGAGTATATTTCTTATTGTTACATGGGAAACAAGGTACCAGTAGATTCAGTAGATTCTCACAAATCCAACAAGACCAAGCATTCATGATATGGACACTCTTAAGGCTATGAAATTGGGCTATTAGTAAAAAAAAGTAGAAAAGGGGGTGTTCACAATAATAGTAGTGTGGTATTCAGTCAGTGAGTTCGTCAATTTTGTGGAACAAACGTGTGAATCAGGTGTCCCCTATTTAAGGATGAAGTCAGCACCTGTTGAACATGCTTTTCTCTTTGATTTGCTCATTTTGAAATGGATGCCTGCAACACATTTCAAAAAAGCTGGGACAGTGGTGTGTTTACCACTGTGTTACATCACCTTTCCTTCTAACAACAGTCAATAAGCATTTGGGAACTGAGGACACTAACTGTTGAAGCTTTGTAGGTGCAATTCTTTCCCATTCTTGCTTGATGTACGACTTCAGTTGGACAACAATCCGGGGTCTCCGTTGTCGTATTTTGCATTTCATAATGCACCACACATTTTCAATGGGAGACAGGTCTGGACTGCAGGCAGGCTTTTACTATGAAGCCACGTTGTTGTAACACGTGCAGAATGTGGCTTGGCATTGTCTTGCTGAAATAAGCAGGGACGTCCCTGAAAAAGACATTGCTTGGATGGCAGCATGTCTTGCTCCAAAACCTGGATGTACCTTTCAGCATTGATGGTGCCATCACAGATATGTAAGTTGTCCATGCCATGGGCACTAACACACCTCCATACCATCACAGATGCTGGATTTCGAACTTTGGGCTGGTAACAATATGGATGGTCTTTTTCCTCTTTTGTCCGGAGGACACGACGTCCATAATTTCCAAAAACAATTTGAAATGTGGACTCATCAGACCACAGCACACTTTTCCACTTTGTGTCTGTCCATTTCAAATGAGCTCTGGCCCAGAGAAGGCGGCGGCATTTCTGGATGTTGTTGATGTATGGCTTTTGCTTTGCATGGTAGAGTTTTAACTTGCACTTGTAGATGTAGCGACAAACGGTGTTAACTCACAATGGTTTTCTGAAGTGTTCCTGAGCCCTTTCAACATGAGCAAATATTTGCACAAAAACAATAAAGTTTATCAGTTTGAACATTAAATATCTTGTCTTTGTGTTGTATTCAATTGAATATAGGTTGAAGAGGATTTGCAAAATCATTGTATTCTGTTTTTATTCCCATTTCACACAGCATCCCAACTTCATTGGAACTGGGGGTTTTACTTGCATTCCGAGATTTTATTCATCTCACTTGACTCCATAACTGCTGATGAACTGTGCTAGAAGTGCGCCAACTTCCCACGTGCACAGCATTCTTCAGACACAGCCAGCAAACTTTTTCTTCTCTCTTTGTTTTAGCTCTCTTTTTTTGTGGCCTTTTTACTTGATACACATCTTAACACAACTTTCGTTGGATTATCACTGCAGGACGGAGCTGCACATGGGATTTATTTATGCCATAGGTGGATTATACATTTGTGAGCCGATCGATGTTGCCAGCACACAGCGCAGCCGGGTGAAAGGGATTTCACCAGCTGTCTGCGCTGTGCTCAGTGTGGGTACTAGACTGGCCTGCCTGCAGTTCAGACCTGTCGCCCATTGAAAATGTGTGGCGCATTATGAAGCGCAAAATACGACAAGGGAGACTCCGGACTGTTGAACAACTGAACTCGTACATCAAGCAAGAATGGGAAAGAATTCCACCTACAAAGCTTCAACAATTAGTGTCCTCAGTTCCCAAATGCTTATTGAGTGTTGTTAGAAGGAAAGGTGATGTAACACAGTGGTAAACATACCACTGTCCCAGCTTTTTTGAAACATGTTGCAGGCATCCATTTCAAAATGAGCAAATATTTGCACAAAAACAATAAAGTTTATCAGTTTGAACATTAAATATCTTGTCTTTGTGGTGTATTCAATTGAATATAGGTTGAAGAGGATTTGCAAATCATTGTATATTGTTTTTATTTACATTTTACACAATATCCCAACTTCATTGGAATTGGGGTTGTACAATTTTCACGAGATCTTCACTGGAATGACAGTTATCACAAGAACACAGAACCCGCACTCACATGCCATCATGGAATTGGAAATGCTGTCATTTTGCTATTATATTTCATTGATATTATGAAAATATTTGCAAACTTTTGTGCAAATCTGCTACATCATCAGCTTCTGATGCCCTTGCCTTCCACTGGAAGATAGGACATATTAAATTCTGTGTTTTACATGGTAAAACACAGAATTTAATTGGCATGCAATTTATTCAAGCAAGTTCAGCATTCCTTGCACTTTAATCCTTAGGTGCCCAGAAAAACATCAAGTCTGCCATTGCTGAGGATGTTGTGGCGTTCCTGAGTTTGTACAGTGAAGCTCAAAAATGGATCCACTCTTAAACAAGTCTTAGCAACATGTGTTGGCCTTTTTTCTATAATTTATGAAATATTATTTCCCACATCTAAAGATAATAATCAGGCCTTCTTTTAGTCTGCTGGTTCTCACTTCTGTGTCAAAAATGCAAAGTAACATGAAGTGATCGCCATAAATGTGCATTTCCGCTGTTAGTCAACTCAAATACAACTCATTCTTTTGTTTTGTACCCAGTGCGTCATGCTCTTAATGCATCTTGTTTTCCTCAAAAACTCAGTGTTATGACATTTGGTTGATCAAATTGTGAGCAGGCAGAGGGGTTCGTTGACATAGCTGAACCACTAATTGTTGTAATCATTAGCAGTTATCTAAGCTGGCAGTATAGGCTTTCATGTCCAACAATGTGCAAGTGTGTGTGTGTGTGTTTGTGTGTGTGTATATATATATATATATATATATATATATATCCCAGTTCAGCTTCAAACACTCATGATTAGATAGAAGAGTGGCAGAGGAGGAAGAGAGGGAAGAAAGAAGCAAATGGAAGAAAAAAGAAAAGAGGTAAAAAAAAAAATGAAGGATGGAGTTGAGAAGAAAACAGAAGAGCATGCTTGGTGATTTTATCTCCTGCACATAGAAGAAAAAAATAACTCATTATTTTTAATCATCTGAACGGCATGAGAATAAAAGGCACTCCATGTACATGCAACAGCATAAAGAAGTGAGAAAGATGTCATTTTGCCTGTGCTGGTACAGTGATGAGAATTTTCCGCGGATCTGTGGATTTCAGAGTTTTTTGAGTTTCTGGGCCATTTCTAAGATCAGTGTATCCATTGAGAATTTTTTTTTGGGGGGGGGGGGGGGGGGGCTGCAGCGCAGGTCATCCGTGTGAGTTAAATCTTTCCTCATATGCATGGGAACCATAATAGCTCTGCCAAAACTGCAAGCTAAAATACATGTCATTGGTTATTTTTTCTACAACAGTGAATTTTCAGCCAATCAGAATGTTTGTAATATCTAAAGCCAATGAAAGTACCCAGAGGTGGACATTTTGAGCCTCTGCAAGTTTGGTCTGTTTTTTTTTTTTTTTTTTACTGTGAAAACCACAAACTTGTTATAAATATAAATAAGAATATGAATTGTAAATTTCAAAAACATATGTACAAATGTCACAAAAACAAAAAAACAAAAACAAAGTTAAATAAAATACATCTAGTTACATGAATACAGGAAAAGCTTCAGGTGTTTTTTTTTTTGTACAATTATTTACAAAAAGTCAGATTTCACAATAAGATTTAGAATTTCAACAACATATGTACAAATACAGTGCAGGAAATACTAATGCTAAACTATTTAGAAAACAATCACATGTCAAAATAAGATTTAGAATGCAAACATAAATGGTAAATTTCAAAAACATATATACACTGTAGTGCAGGACATGCCAAACTATTTGTGTCAGTCAAAAAAACAATTCCTGTCCAACATAACACAGAGGGGTACATCACAGGGCTGACACTTCCACGGTGTGTCACTCCTCTTGTTGTCCACCATTGGCACCATTGGCACCTTAATCTGCCTTTTGTGGCGAGGATCTGTGCCTGTCACAACTGGAACAGGAACGTGGTTCTGGCTCCTGTTTTGTGGGACACCTGTTTTGTCTGTGCCACACAGTGGACACACCAGCTCCACCATAAAGTCCTTGTGTGTCATGTGCTGCACTTACTTGACACTGCTGCTCTCACGATGCAAGATGAATGCATTTGTGGTTGCAATGTCAAGGAAGTGTGGCAACACTGTCCTGTACCAGCGTGCAGTTTTCCGATGGGTGGAGTAGTACTGGATGACCTGGTCAGATAGGTCGACTACACCCATGTTTTTATTATAAGCCAACACTGGGGTGGGACAGGGAATGGCTTTCACCGTCCAGCATCCATCCTTCGCATCCTTCACCCTTCTCTGCACTGTCTCACCCAAAAACACGTGATGGATGGTGGCACATACACACACACCTCCTGTGTGTCCATCCACTTTACAAACACCAGAGGCCTGTGTTTGTGACATGTGACATGTGGATACATGTGGAAGGGGCCTCATCATGAGCTCTGTTCCACATCATGTGGAACAGAGCTCACATGGGTGGCGTGACATTCAGATCCCCCGATGCGTGTTATGATCTGACGGTCCATATCACCTGGGGTAGCCTGTCAATGTGTGTGGCGTGCTTGCTGCAGCCCATTGCAACAGTGTTATATGTTTTTATGTATGTCCACCTGAGGACAGCAAGCAGACACACGTGCATCACAGTGGACAGTTGTTAGGTCATGTCCATCCAAACACAGTACGTGTTCCCCAGCTGTGACATCTACCGCGTGCTGGGTAATTGGGAGAGTCGGGAGTTTTCCTGGTGGGCTGGTCCAACCTGGGGCCGTTGTGAGGGGGTGTTAATATATATGCATACATATATGACCACCACTAACTGTTAGGCTACACAGCAAGACACTTGGGCTGCTGTATCTTAAAGAGAAGACATTAAGTGTTATAAATGTTTTACAATCACGAAAATAACTTCAGACTGCTTCTTTTGCAATGCTGTTATCTTTTGCAAAGCCTAAGGTAGGGACATACCATTACACGTTTAACACCGTTATGCATTCATTACAGTTAGTTCAGTCCAACCAAGCCCTGTGCGCCCATGATTCATGTTCTCAAACTGTACGGCCCGATGCTCTGATGCGATCTGACTGCTCACATTGTACCTTCAAAAACCACACGTTGGGAAGCAAAACGTAACAGAAGCTTTTTATTCTTTTTCTTTTTTTCCACGCTGTTGAAACAGCGCTACAAGTGTCTACGCACTGATTACGTCATGCACTGTGCATGAGCAAACACCGGAGAGAGCAAGTGATCTCATGTAAAGTCTTGTGTTTTTTTTTGTGTGTGTTCCCTCGCAATAACCTAATATCATATTAAAGTTCATGCCTATCAGCGCGCACAGTGAGTGGAATCAGGTGGGGGGAGACTTAACGTATATGCGTGCGCACACACACACACACACACACACACACACACACACACACACACACACACACACACACACACACACACACACACACACACAGCAGACAGCAAGGTGATTCATGAGAGGACAGTAAAAAAAGAAAACAAACATTCATAACAGGTGTTGCTACTTACACTGTTGTATAAATAAACTATATTTCTTATGGAGTCTTACAGCTGTGCTCATCTGTCGTAAATCCTGTTGTTGTCTGCTGTGTGTGTGTGCGCGCATATACATCCAGTCTCCCTCCACCTGATTCCACTTACTGTGCGCGCTGATAGGCATGAACTTTAATATGATATTAGGTTATTGCGAGGGAACGCAATAAAAAAACACAAGACTTTACATGAGATCACTGTTTGCTCTCTCCAGTGTTTGCTCATGCACAGTGCGCGACCTAATCAGTGCGTAGAAGCTTGTAGAGCTGCTTCAACAGTGCAGAACCCTCACGAGTCACGACGGCCGACCAAAATATCAAACAGGTTTGATTTTCATCCGACCGTATGATTCCCAATCGGGAGGTGGTCGTGAGATGTTAAACGCAGCTCGTTACTCCATGTAGACTGCACGACACAGGACGCACGATTAAGCTGAAACTCGGCGCAATCCAAAAAATTCTCGCACGAGTGAAAAATCGGCTGAAAAAGGGCCAAAAATCGCACAGTGTAAGCCTGCCTTAACTTTTTCTTTCTATTATAAGCCACCCAATTTTCACAGTCAGTCATCACAAACGCTGGATTTAAATGCCACAGCAGAACTCTTATTATCCCTGTGCGCTGGCGATTTGTGGGCCGGTTGGATATGAAACTCCTGGGCTGAAAAATGTTCCCAGCACGCCCCTGTGTGACATCCAGAACCACAGATCTCCACAGCTGCTCTTGTGGGTGGACACACCCCCTGTCAGTTCAGCGCACACACCAACGTGTCACTGTGTCTGTTTGCAAACAGACCCCACTCATGGGACACTTAGACAAATTTCACGTCCAGCTTGACAGTGATCGTCTTCTGAGTGTTGTCATGTTAACAGTGCGAATGGCCACACATTTTCTAAGTGCCATGCGAGCGGTGTTAGTTGTTCATGTGTCACCTGGAATTTGGCTGACACCTGCGGTGAGAGGGATAGAATGTACTCTCACAGAGCACACTCTGTCTTTCAGCCGTTGGTGTGAGCAAATAGTTGTAGCAACAGGTGTACGAGGCCTTGGAGGCAGCTATGAGTTTACACATATTGCATACGATTCCTGTTTCATGTGCACTTCATGTGCAATTCTACCAAATTCGCAATACGTGTGAAGGTGCCCTAAATGTTTATCACAAAAAACAAAATAAACAAGCAGAAAAGAAATATCTTTGAGAAGGAGCAAGGAGAACCAGAAATGCTTATTAAATCCTCTTCCTTCTTCTGGTTTAAATGTTTAAAAAACACCCCTTGCCCACCATCATTCAACAGTATATATAACTTCTTGATTATAAATTAACTCATTAAATATTTATATTATTTCCAGCTTTCTATAGTAAAATACATACTTTCAGAACTACTTCTTAAATGCAAAATATGGACTATTATTTAAACAAATGAAGCAACTTCCCAAACACACACACACACACACACACACACACACACACACACACACACACACACACACACACA
Source organism: Thalassophryne amazonica (assembly GCF_902500255.1). Lineage (NCBI taxonomy): Eukaryota > Metazoa > Chordata > Actinopteri > Batrachoidiformes > Batrachoididae > Thalassophryne > Thalassophryne amazonica. The sequence continues at coordinate 122,475,563 of NC_047103.1, read as the reverse complement.
CACACACACACACACATATATATATATATATATATATATATATATATATATATATATATATATATATATATATATATATTCTTGATAGTACCAATGAAAATTAAGAGCACACCCACAGCACTAAGACCAGCCTTTAGGCTGACAACAACATTGTCAGACTTAATGAATAAAATTCCTTTGTTCCTGGTTTCTTTGTGCATGTAAGGCAAACAAAACACTTTTCTCACAAAAGTATTGCTGTAATAAATGTCATCGATATATCTAACATGGGGGGGGGTGTTTGTGTGTAAACTAGAGTGCCCGTTTATGCTGAAATGCTGATTTGGCTTTCATTATTGTTAATTAAACAGCCACATGGAGCTCTTTCAGGTTTAAAACTAGAAATGTTTAATTCAGAAAATTTTTCATCCGGGTATTAATGTTCAGTGAGTAGATCTTAAAATGAAATGGTCTTGGACACAATAAGATAATTATTAAAGGGGTCATATTGCACCAAATACATTTTCACCAGCCTTTTGCATTTTCATGTGTTTGATAGTTTATGTGAACACCTCCGAAGTCCCACAATTCTACAAGTGTTTTTACAGATATTCTCATGATTTAAGCATAAGTTATGAAAAAAAGCTTGTTTCAGCCTTCTGTGACATATGTAACAAAACATTACATCCAACCCACCCACTCAAACCCACACACAGTCTATCTTGATGGCCCAGGATTCCTGCCACAGATGACATGGGTGCTGACTGAGTGTGAAAACCACAACAGCATTGGGAGGAAAGTTCCCATAATGCATGTGTTGCACTGTCTCCAGCTTTGCGCTGGATCAGATATAACACCATTCATGTTTATTGTGTCTTTTGTGATGGAAACAGGGCAGCAGTCAATAAGCAGCAAAGCGTGCTGAACTGTGGGCCGGTTATGGCACAGTGGAGGAACAGCCGGTGTTAATACAGCCCAGTGACGGTTCAGCAGGCTGCAGTGGGAACCAGTGAAGGAGGGAAGAAGCATGAAATTCTCAACACCTGGTGGCTCTTTCTGCACAAGCGTCTGCAGCTGGTGCTGAGGGCCCACAGCTACACGGCCACCTGTGCTTCCCCACAGCCTTCAGTGCTTTAAGCCAATACATTATTCAGTTTGTTTCACAAACCTCTAATATGATGCATTGTGAACATATTACAGAAAATATAATCCTAATGGTATACACCCTTTGAAATCTCACAAAACTGACTAAATTGAGTTTTTACCTAAATCAAAGCATTACAGTGTACGTTTATTTCTGTAACATGTTGCAAAATTACAGCTCATTTTAATGAAGAGACCATATTTATCTCTGAATTCCATAGCAAGTATTTTCTTTTCCTTTTTCTGGCTTCATGCACACAGGAGGACATGTGTGTTTGCATATGTGAGAGTTTGAGATTACCTGTGATTACCTGAGACCTGACCCACTCACTTGACGCACAATGAATATGGATCTCACCCCCCCAATCTTCTTCCTCTTTCGGCTGCTCCCGTTAAGAGTCGCCAAAGCAGATTAATAATTTCTATTTCACCCTGTCCTGTGTATCTTTCTCTGTCACACCAACCACCTGCATGTCCTCCCTCAGCACCATAAACCTCCTCTTTGGCCTCCCTCTTCTCCTCCGGCCTGGTGACTCCATCCTCAGCATCCTTCTCCCTATATATCCTGGATCTCTCCTCTGTACATGTCCAAACCAACTCAGTCTCACCTCTCTGACTTTGTCTCCAAACCGTCCCACCTGATCTGTCTCTCTGATATGTTCATTCCTAATCATGTCCATTTTCGTCATTCCCCCTTTAAATGGAACTTTAAATTCAACTGTATGTTCAATTATTTCTAATAAAACTGAGTATTAAACATGTTTAATAAATTAAATGTACATTTAATAGAGCAAATTATTAACAGAAAACATTTTACACTAATCTACACTATTTTAATGTTGCTGTGAGACATTGTGAGACAAGATATCCAGCAAATCTATTATATTATTGAAGATATTATCATTGCCATGTTTATAATAGAACAGTCAATCATAATAGATTTTTAGAACCTTTGAGATTTATTGCACCTCAACAGGTGACAATTGGCCATCAGATAAATCTAAAATTAAGTTATACTTGTTCACATGTGCTTTCACGTGTACAAGGACAGAGCAAAATCACCAGTGTAAAACTAACACTGACTCTCAGTGTTAATTTAACACTGGTGATTTTTACTGTGGACAAATCCCACCCTGGCCACTCCTTTTTCGACCTTTTTCCATCAGGCAGTGCTATAGGTCACTAAACACCAAAACAGACTCTTAAAGACCTTCAAACCCCCCCGTCATACACACTTGAAACAAAAACCTCAAGTAACTTTGCACACTGTAGCTACCTGCCATACCACTTATATAGTTTTATGGGGTGGTCCCATCCCTTGCACTCCCCTCACCAAAGGGAAAAAAAAAAAAAACAGTTTGCAGCTCAGCTGTGACTGAGAGAGAAGAAAACAGCTTCAATGATCTTGACTATAGTCACGTGCCACATTGTACTGTCAGTAATGCAAAGCTGTTGTAACGATAGTAACAGTAAGTAGTTACATTCTCCGTTACTCAAAAATAATGGCATTTATTTCAATGGCGTTATTCCCATCAGTGCTTGTTAATCTCTTCAGAGGTGTTATCTGGTTTCAAAAACATCATTTTTAGATTTAGAAGTGTTCTTGCTAACTTTTAATTAAAATATATGAGACCCATATTAGATTTCTACAGAAATAAGGTGTTTCGGTGCATTTTCTGCCATCTTGTTTCATTTTGTTGAAGTGAGCAACCAACTGACGTCATGCTGTCTTTCTTTACTCTGATTTGCAGTTGCAGTGCCCTTCCCAGCATCCCTTGCGCAGATCAGGGGAAGCAGCCACGGGATCCGATGTCGCTACCTAAGGGCCCCTTCACACATAACACGATTGAAGCCAACTGGTGCACGGAGGAGGAATTGTATGCCACTCGTGAAAAATCTGAGCCGCCTCAAACGCTTTGTACAGCAGTCGCCACAACCATTCGGGCACGGCACATGCACTTTACATTCACATGCCGCTTGTGGAGGAAACTCATTCAAATGGTGTGCAAGATGAGGTCACACTGCCATCTGATCGAGTTTGCAGCATTCGCATGGCGTGTCAAACGCAAGTCAATCATATTGTGCCGCAGCCGAGGAGCTGAACAAAATTCCTGTGAGCCACTATTTTATTTTTGTGGAGGAAAACATGGGCCTCTTGTGACTTTGGAATCTTGGAATAGAGTCCAGGAAAGCTGTCCATTAATATCCAAATCCACACACCAAGATGTTTGATCTCAAATTTACACTGTGCTTTGTGTGAGTTAACTACATGCTTCTCTTATGACTGTGAACACAATGTTCATCAGAAACAAGGACAAACCACATGAGTATACCAAAAAAAAAAAAAAAACATCATTCTTAAAGTTGTTCCAAAACAGACTAAGCACTCTAATTTTTCCTTAAATTTATTTGCTGGCATTCGTTTTTTAATTCCTAACAAATATAGATTTTTATGACTTTGAATAAATAGATCATTAAATTATTAGATTCCAGACTTCAAGAGCTTAAGGGCCTATTAGTCTTTAATTTCTTTTCATTTTTCTTTTAAAGGGACTTGCTTTGAATGTGTTTTTGTGGTTGTAAAAAATGTTAGCGTCTCAGTGTAACACTATTTTGAGAGGCACATTAAAACTTGTCTGTCCGCCACTAATGCAACAGAGTCACCACAATGAAATGTTTACTTTGAAGGCAATATGATGTGGTCCTTTTCTGACTCGTTTCATCTTTAAGTGTTTGAGGGTGTTTTCACCATGTGTGTCTGTGTGTGAAGGACTGAAGAGTGTGGCCTTCAGGGCCAAAAACGAATGTGTCATGCTTCATAGTAAAATAAAAAAAATAAATAAATTGAAAAATGTTTAAATTAAAGCATGAAAAATAGGTGTGAATGGAAATCAAATTATGAAGAAGATTAATTTCAAACAGTCATTGGTGGCCATCACACCTAATAAAGAGGAAGGAAAAAAAAAAAACCCTGGCAAACAAGCTTCTTTCAAAACATATTCAGCTTCAACTTTGGCTTCATTCATACACAATTCTTTCCACTGGGTTGTGTGGACCTGTGAGCATATTATTTACATTTTAGAATGTAACTGCTGTGAGAAGATCATAAAATTCTAATTTACTTTCTTTGATTTACTAAATTAATATGTGTAAACTCTCTCTCTCTCTTTCTCTGTTACACACACACACACACACACACACACACACACACACACACACACACACACACACACACACACACACACACACACACACACACACACACACACACACACACACACAGAGTTTTGGAATGTAACTATTGTGAAACAATCATAAAATTACATTTTTTTTTTTACTTAGACTTAGATACTTTTTATTGTTCATCAAATGTGCACAGAATAACTTTTCATTGCAAAAGACTCAGGACAGGATTAAGAGTTTAAAAGAATGCTGTAACGTGCAATAGAAACATGACCTCTGGAGTTGACAGTAGTGCCAAAAAAAAGAAAGATTTTTTTTTTTTCAAGTGATTAGAAGGTAGACATGAGCAGCATGTTTTCATTAAGAGTTCAGCAGTCTGATGGCTTGGGGGAAAATATTTCTTTGATTTTGTAAATTTGTATGTACAAACTCTCTCTCTCTCTCTCTCTCTCTCTCTCTCTCTCTCTCTCTCTCTCTCTCTCTCTCTCTCTCTCACACACACACACACACACACACACACACACACACACACACACACACACCACACACACACACACACACACACACACACATTCCCCATTCACTACATATCTAAAGGCACCTTGACACTTGCACAAATTTGATCCCCACACTGGCACACAATTTCATTTAATGTAACCTTTAACCAGGTTAGTCACACTGACATCGAGATCTCTTTTACAAAGGAGACCTGAACAATTATAAAGTTCCCAATCCACCTAACCTGCATGTCTTCAAATGTGAGAGGAAGCCAGAGTACCGAAAGGAAACCCACACAAACATGGGGAGAACATGCAAACTCCACGCAGAAAGGCCACAGGTGGGAATTGATCCCATGACCTTCTTGCCGTGAGGCAACAGTGCTAAGCCAGCATGCTGCCCCACCATCTTGCGTGACAATGAGTAAACCCATCATAAACTGTTGTAAACTGTGCGTGACCTGTGCACAGCTGTGTGCCAGTGCGTAAAGAAAATTTTGAAATGTTCCAAATTTCTGGCACGCATTAATTTTGTGCCACTTGCGTGAACTAGTCGTGACTCATCTATCCACTGTGACGTCCATCAGTATGTCAACAGTTACACCATTTATGCAGTTTTGCCTATGCACACCACAATGAAACAATTAAGATATGTGAATAGTGGAGAGTTTTAGCTTTAATTCATTGGGTTCAACCAAAATATTGCATTAACCATTAAGGAACTGCAACCATTTCTATATACAGTTCCTCCATTCTGAGAGACTACAAGCAACTGGACAAACTAAATATAACTATGGTATTTTTTGACAAGTTAAGGAATGGATACTTGAACGTCCAGGTCAGTGAGTATGTCTTGGAGTGCATTTACAACAATCCTTACGAAATACCTGTATGGCACTGTATGGTAAATCTGCCTGTAGGAGGAAATTCTCAAAAACTGAGTGACTGTGCAATAAAGAGACCAGTGAAGGAAGCCACCAAGACACCCATGACAAATTTAAAGATGTTACTGGCTTCTGTGACTGGAGAAACTGTGCATTGTGAAGCTTTTGTCTGTTGTATCACCAGTTAGACGAGAGTCTCGCTGGCCTGCGACAGCCTGCGTATGGCATCTATAAGGAAATTCATGCAGTTCGGTGCGAGGTTCGCAGCCATTCACCATCCCATCGCTTCAGTCATGAGACGGCTGGATGCATGAGCTGCACAAACCAGATTCACAGTGTCTATTTATTTATTTATTCTTTCTGGAGAAAGACACGGAAATTAAGTTTAATGTTCCTGATCAGTGCACATTTCATGTGCATGCGCACACTGGGCTGGACACATGAGCTGCATGAACCAGATTCATTGTGTGTATTTATTTATTTTTCTGAGGACAGAAGTGGATTTAATTTTAATGCCACACAGGCACTGACTGAACACATCCTGTTGGGCCATGGACGACCTACACAAACCAGATTTATTGTGTTTTATTTATTTTTAATTCTGAGGACAGAAATGGATTTAACTTTAATGCTCCTGGTTGGCACACACCCGAAGTGCGCACGTGGACTGCATGCTGGACATCACCTGTGCATTGAATGAGGCCTACGCCAGCTCTCCGCCTTTATTTTATTTTGTTTTTTCTTGGAGGGCTTCCAGAGGATCACAGAGCCCGTGCAAGCATGGAGCAGCGCTTTGAGCACATCACGGCGCTCAGTCAGTGAAGGTCTGTGCAACAGGAGAGGACAGTCACCAGCTGAGACAATAATATTAATGTATGAGGTCTGTTAGAAAAGTATCCAACCTTTTTAGTTTTTGCAAAAACCATATGGATTTGAATCACGTGTGATTGCATCGGCCAAGCTTGAACCATCATGCGCCTGTGTTGGTCTCACAGGACAGCTTTCAGATGGCTTTCAGACGGCTTTCGGTGGCTTTTCAGTCGTGTGACTATCCGAGAAATTATGCATGAGCTGAACATGCCAGAACATGTCCTGTGAGGTTTCATCATGGCGTTGCTTTGCGCCATGCGGCTCCGCCGCGACGAGTGGAATTCCTCCGCTCCTCTTTCCATGACAAAAAACTCCTGTAACAGTGAAATGTGCCGTTCATTTTCACACTGGACGCTGTGTTGATCCGGGACGTCGTCTGACTTCCACAGGAATTGCGGAAGACGTGGATGTGCACTTTTTCGGCACATTGAGACAGACGTGCGGAGGAATTCCGCACGTCGCGGTGGAGCCGCATGGCGCAAAGCAACGCCGTGATGAAGCCTCACAGGACATGTTCTGGCATGTCCAGCTCATGCACAATTTCTCGGATAGTCACATGACTGTAATGCCACCGACAGCCATCTGAAAGCCATCTGAAAGCCGTCCTGTGAGACCAACACGGAGGTGCTTTTGTCCCGCGCCATTAGCGGCTCTGTGGCGCATCCCTCCGCTTCTCTTTCCATGAAAAAAACTCCTGTAACAGTGGAATGTGCTGAAAAGTCTTGATGTCCACGTCTTCTGCCATTTTTGTGGAAGTCAGACGACGTCGCGGATCAACAAAGCCTTCACGTTGGAAATGATCTGGTTGTTTCAGCTGGGTTTCAGCCTGTCGATCGGCGCTCGGAGTGCGCCGTGCTCTCAGCCGCTGTGGGAGGTCTTTAAACCGGCTGGAGCACTCCTTAATCTGTGTAATCCCCATAAAATCCTCCCTGAAAGCCATCTGAATTTTCCGAATGGTGTCCACCTGGAGGTCTCTCACAGTTTCTGGAAAAAATTGATGTGGCAAAGCTCCAAATCGTTCAGACATTTATTCGCAATAAAAATCCGACGAGAGGGGTGGAGCACTGCTCACACAAAGCCTGCTCACAGGCGAATGACGCAACCGACAGGCGTGAAAAAACTCACGCGTGCGCACGAAGGTTCAAGCTTGGCTGATGCAATCACACGTGATTCAAATCCATATGGTTTTTGCAAAAAATAAAAAGGTCAGATACTTTTCTAACAGACCTCGTATAGCAGCTCCTGGACATCTTCTGCAAGTCCATGAGTGGCTTTCCACATGCTGGCTTGGGTTTTTAATTATTGGTTATTGTTATATTATTATTTATTTTATTTTTATTTTCAGTGCCTTTTCTGTGTAAAGTCAGCGGAATTTTCACAGCCTCTTTCACACAATAGCAATGTAATAGTCCACATCCATTCTGAGTACTGCGTTTGCAAATGTAATGTCGTGTCAGCCATGCTAGTGGCACTGAACATCTGTGAGAGTGGCGTGCTGTATCTTTGCTGCCACTTCGAACACTTCGAGTGGACAGTTGGCCATCATGCGTGCATGTGTTGGGAGGACCAATTTAGTGAGATTCCACTTGAGAACGTTATTGCCTTTTCGCCTTTTTTTGCATTGTGTCTCTGCCTCCTCTCTACCAGCCATGTGTCAGTGAGATACTAGCCTTGCACAGCTTCATAGCGGAGTTGAACAAAGAAGAATTTTGTTTGGTCAGCTATGGCTTGTCAAAAGGCAAATTGGATTCACTGGCCAAAGTTCACTAAACCTGAACTCTGTGTCAGTCTGTGAGAACTTCACTGCTACGAGTGAAATCAAAAGGTAATTTCATGTTTGTATTTTTGTTGTTACAGAGCCGTTACACACGGTCCACAGGAGTTGCCATGTGTTAGCTTCAGTGATGACCTACAGCGTGTTGCATTCAAAGGAGTGTAAAGTGCTTCCGCTGTGAGTATTAGTGTGTTTATCAGAGTGTGTATTAATGAACTACAGATCTGGGCTGAAGTGTGTGAGATTATCACTGTATGTGTATGTGTGTGTGTGTGTGTGTGTGTGTGTGTATGAGCATGCTAGCAGCAGATCACAGGTGTGTTTGCAAGCTCGACAGAGTCTCCATTCCTCTATAGCCCTCACCTCTCTTCTCTGAGCATCCTGGGTAATATCAGCCCATGGAACACCTGCGCCCTGATCCCCCGGCTCACACACACACACACCTCTAATGGTCCCGTATCAGGATGCCATACGCCTCTAATAGCCAGCTGTGAAATCCACTGAACCGCACCGACACTCACTGATGCAATTGTAATATAAATTATGATCTCTAATTAGTCTTTATCACAAACAGAAAAAAGTGCACACACCCATGAAAACAGTGTTTTTTAGTCTTTTAAAGACAAACATTGGATTTCATGATCAATCGCAACTGACTGTTGATAATTATCTTATACTGTACTGGTGCATTATACAAATTTGCATTGGCTTCACATGACAGCATCCATTGTGGGTTACATACAAAGACAACCTAGTGGCATTACCATGGCAAAGAGCACCTTTCGTGCTTATCTGCTGCAAATTGGGTGTAAATCACAGTCCGTTGGACAAGCCCTCCATCATTTCACCCATAGATTGTCTGAGGAATGGGTTCGAAATCAAGTAGGCCATTCCAAATATTGCCACATCGGCAGTGTTTGACTTTACCTAACTCCAGGCCAACCCTTAAATAGGTAACAAGGTGGAGTGTAGGTGAGACTAGAGTCCCTTGACTGAGAGAGCAACAACATGACAAGTCAAAAAAAAAGGTCACGTGACTCGTGGTGCCATCTTGGATTCAAAATAGCATTCGCTGTTAATCTAACTGCATGTAAATCCAGCTATTTTATTTATTTATTGGCTGAAAATGCAGTGCATTTGGATGCACAAAAAGACACAGCAAGGGCTGCAAGATGTAGATTCCCTTTAGATTGGAACAGAAGAAAAATTTGGGAAATTAAAAGCTGTGTGGGATGGAAGCTGACATCTTTGCGAGGTCAGTTTATTCAGTGCCATGTACAGTAAAACTCATCTAAACTGTCATCGTATAAACCAGATATTCACAGTCACCAGACAAAAAAGTCCCAATGTTTTTGTATGATTTTCCATGTAATAAACACCGTATATAACAGATTTGTTGCTCACATCGGATAAAATGTCCCGTCCAATCGCAATGTATTTAAAACCCCCAAGCAGTCTGGACATGAACAGTAACAGAGGGACAAATTAAAGTTCAGCGCTTTGACACTCCCCGATTTGAGGAAAGTGGAAAAGGAGTCATTTCCCTGATTAAAAGCCCGACCATGCCTGACATGCACCTGTTAAATCAGACGCAAAAGGCTGTAATTTGACACTTTTCTGTTTTCACTCTTTCATATTTTAATAGTTTTTGCAGTGCGCACGCTGATTACAAATGGATCAGAAAAGTCTGCAACATTACAACAGTCTGAAAAAGATGAAATTGTACAGCATATCTTTAAATTGGAGGTGATGACTGTAGAAAGAAAAGCTTATTGAGGGTGAAATTAGTCTATAATAACGCCAGCCCAGTCTCACGTTTTTTTGTTTCGTGCTCCCGTGACGAAATGAGTCAAATTTTCGTGACAGGTTTTTTTTTTTAACTCACTGTTCCTAACAATACTAATACCCAGACCCTAACCTTAACCATAACCTAATCTTACTCTTCCCTCCCACCCTAACCATAACCACCCCCGGCCCCCCCTGCTTCAGTTTTAATTTTGTGCAGCCATCACGGAATGAATTAGAATGAATTTGTGCTGCCGTGACGAAAATGAGGAGCTTTTTGTCACAATATCACAAACCAATTAGATTAATGTATATTTTGTGCTGCTGAATCACGACTTGCCGTGAGACCAAGTTGAATAAAGCATAATCCAGTGACAGAGAACTTTAAAACTGTCACGCACATCATTATATGACATGGAGTTACAGAGCTGCAGAAGCATAAATCAGGCTTTAAATTAATTAAATAAATCATCATAAATTGCAAATTTATGTAAATTTGATATCTTAACTATTTTTATATTTATTTTGATAGCACCTGTACCTGGATTTATTGCTGTATGTGGTTAAATGATTCAAAAAAATGTTGTAAACATAAAAGGTTCATTCAGTAGTTCAGCACAGTTGGAACCAAAATGGCGCCATGTTCTAAGTTGACGTTATTCTCCAATCAAGGGACTCTAGGCGAGACCCATGTGACCTGGGTGGGACGAGTAAAGCCTGAACATGCCCCTTCTCAGAGTTATCAAAAAAGCTGAAGGTAACCATTTAACTTTGTGTTGGCTGATTTACAAAAAATGGGACAGCATGGAAATACAGATTTAAAAGAAACAAAATAAAAACAAAAAGACACAAACAAAATATGATTTTTATATATACTTTAACTTTTATTTAATTCCAGACAGTACAAACCCAAGATATTTCATATTTTTTTGTGGTCAATTTCATATCATTTGTTGATATACATCCATTTCTACATTTCAGGTCTGTAACACATTCCAAATAAATAAATAAAAAAAAGTTGGGACACTAAAGCATTTACCAATCTGAAATGTTGTCGTTCCTTTTCACAACACTTAACCCTTTAACTGCCTCACATTTTTCAATTGAATATGGTAGATAATAATATCCTCTACCAAACTACCATTAAAGGTTTTTTAAAAGACATTTTGACATAGAGTATACCATTCTATGAAATGTTTCAGGTGGTATTTTGTTCGCTTGTTCTTGCACAGACATCTTAAGGTGTCCAACAGTATGGGTAGTTTTTAAATCCAAGATTCTCAACACATTCTCCATTGCAGACAGGTCAGGTATGCAGGCTGGCCAGTTCAGAATCCGAATCCTCTTCTGCTGTAGCACAGTAAAGTTGTAAGTGGGATTTGTGAATGTACCTCTGTATTGTCATGCTTGACAAATGTTTGATGAAAGACAGTTCTTGATGCAATGCCATCTGAGGGATCAGAGATGATGGGTGTTCACCTGAGGTTCACCTGAAATATATGTAAACCTCTACCAGTCTTTCTTTGAAAAAAAAAATGTCTTCTAAAACAATTCAGTAACTTTTTCATGCATTGGTTTAAAAACTAGAAGTAGTCTGCACATCTTTCCTCAGACTCAGCATTTTGTTTATGTACTAAGTCATGATTATAATCACTTGTTGACATCACCTGTTTGAAATAATACAACTATTAAATTTATTTTAAACCTCATTACTAGAACTAAATTCCCCCTGCCCCAATTTATTTATTTATTTATTGAAATGTGCTACAAGCCAGAAATGTCTGTGAGCAGCTCCATATTGCATTTTTCCTTTTAACAGTTTGATGAAATATATAAGAAATGAGACCTTCACCAACTGTCAGTGAATGCATCTTTATTCCAGTGTTATAGTAACAAAGTAAAAATTCTTCACTACTGTACTTAAGTACGTTTTGGGAGACTTTTTACTTTACTTGAGTTTTTTAAATTCAGCTTACTTTCATTTTTACTTCACTACATTTCCGACGTTAATTGCATACTTCTACTCCGATACATTTTCTATGCGCCATGCCGTTACTCGTTACAAACACACACACACACACACACACACACACACACACACACACACACACACACACACACACACACACACGCACGCACACACACAAACGAAAAAAGTTGTGTTTTCACCCAGAGACACCACTGATTACTAGTGACTGCAACGAAGTCAGGCCGATTTGTCATGAGGCATGTCCGGTAGACTTTTTTGCAGTTGCCCACTTGCACACTTGGGGGGTGTTTGTCAGGAATCTACATTGATTACAGACCTGCAGCGGGTCTGTAATCAACTTTTCTGCAGCGCGGCTTTGCTTTGAAACTTGAACCAATTGAAACAGTAATTTGCAGATCGAAGCAGTGCTTCAATCTAGGATTCGTGGATTCATTGTTTAATTTCACTTTATGCTAATTTTTCCCCGCTAAAACCCTGAAGAGCATATGTCTGTGAGTAATATTTAATATTTTTATGTTAAACCAACCTGTTATGGTCTTCTGAAACAGTTGATAGATGTATTTTATAACTTAAACATGGGACCGATGCTAACGCATTAGCACGTCTATGGCGTTTTCAATGTTAAAGTTAGCATTAAGCTGTTCACATCAGCACGTTTGTGTTGATTTGTTTTCTGTATAATTAATGGCTCAGCGTTTGTTGTTGTAAAAGACTCAAATTGTAATTTTTAAAATTTATTTTATTCATATATTAATAATAGCAACAACAATAATATTCAAATCAAATCAATTTTATTTATATAGCGCCAAATCACAACAAACAGTTGCCCCAAGGCGCTTTATATTGTAAGGCAAAAGCCATACAATAATTACAGAAAAACCCCAACGGTCAAAACGACCCCCTATGAGCAAGCACTTGGCGACAGTGGGAAGGAAAAACTCCCTTTTAACTGGAAGAAACCTCCAGCAGAACCAGGCTCAGGGAGGGGCAATCTTCTGCTGGGACTGGTTGGGGCTGAGGGGAGAGAATCAGGAAAAAGACATGCTGTGGAGGGGAGCAGAGATCGATCACTAATGATTAAATGCAGAGTGGTGCATACAGAGCAAAAAGAGGTGAATAAAAAGAAACAATGGGTGCATCATGGGAACCCCCCCAGCAGTCTAAGTCTATAGCAGCATAACTAAGGGATGGTTCAGGGTCACCTGATCCAGCCCTAACTATAAGCTTTTCCAAAAGGAAAGTGTTAAGCTTAATCTTAAAAGTAGAGATTAATAAAGTAATAGACTAATTAATAAACTAATATTCTACATAATAGAGAATAATAGTCAATAATAATAGACTAATAATGTTACAATTTTAGAGAAAGAGACAAAAAGAACCTAATAAAACAAAACACAACAGAAAAGATAAAACCATGTAACAATGAAAATAAATAAATACATATAGAAATAAATAGCTGTTTCCTGTGAACACCCTGTGAGTAGCCTACTCTCGTTTAGAATTTGAAACCTTGTTTCTGAAGTGTTTTTGTGTGATGTGCACAATTTTCAGTATTTTGACTAATACTACCAGTCATTTACAAGCCTAGATAAACTTTGTAATATAAAAAAACTCAGTGCGTTTTTGATTATTAACATTTACTTGTACTTTTACTTTCAGTACTTGAGTACGTTTAGTTGTACGTTACTTGTCATACTTAAGTACAATAAATACTAGATACTTTAAGACTTTTACTTGAGTAGCATTTCAATCGGTAACTTGAACTTCTACCAAAGTCATTTTTTTAATGAGTATCTGTACTTTTACTTAAGTGTGATTTTCCGGTACTTTATACAACACTGCTTTATTCTGCCATGTACAATCATGAACACACTACTTTCCCAGAACTCACCAACATCACAGTACTACATTGTCCCATACTGACCACACTGTGGTAGCCAGCACATACTGTAAGGATGTTACACTGTCAGCCACACTGAAGGTAAAGCGACACACACTTCCTGCATCTGCTAAACACTAAACCCATTGAAACCTTCAAGTGTAAAGAAAGAAATGCTACCAAAAACACAGCACTCATTCATCACTATGAGGCACGCTTAACGCCAAATTGATGTCACTATGCAGTTGTGCACTTTGCAATGCTTACCCTGTCATGGTGTCTTTTGTCTCGGCGTGTGCTCCCACTCCACCCAACTAATTATGTTACACACTTCGCACTTTACAACTGCTTTTTTTACATGCATATGTGTATAGATTTGGTAAGTACTGTGTATTTTGGATTTGGACTCGACAGCTGTTCTTTTTATGATTTAATGTTTCTGGTTAGTTTTTTAATGGAAACAAAGTCAAATCTACAGAAGATTTTGTAGATTAAGATAGACTTTGCAAGTCCCACCCCAAACAAGGCACACTAGTGCACCGAGCCCCCCCGCGCTGCCATGCTGGCAGATAAATGAGGCGATGTTCACTGAAGTGTGTCTTTTGTGTTCTGATAATGTCTTTGGAAACAAGCAACACACATTCTTGTACAGACCCTGTGCTAACTGCAGCTCTGAAAGCTTTGAAGCATTTGTTTTTCTTAACAGTCGGTAAAGTAACGAGGCCACATTTAGCCTGTGATGTTGAAATGTTCCAAAAAACTGTTTTGAGTTTGCTTTCACAAATCTGCAATCCTGAAAAGTTTTGGCATCATTCTCAGCCACATGTTCTAACCATTCTGTAATTCTGGTTTGACTTTCCTGTTTTGTTGCATATTTCATTACAGATTTGTCCAGGTAATGGGCATCATGCTTCTCCCCACAGCTGATAGCTTAACTTATGTATGTTATGTTGTCATGTGAAGGAAAACTGTGGAAGGCTCCCTTTAATGAAGGAGGTGGCATCAATTACACACACTGATGCCAAATGCAGTCCATTAACTGAGATGCAGCTCTTCACCATATGGTTGTCTTTCGATTCTTCGGTCGTAGTGATCGATAGACTTGATGTGTATATGGTTTCTTTGCAGCATTTCTGTCTCTGCATGTCTGACAATTAGACTTTTTTTTTTTTTGCTCTGCTTTCATTATTTGTTATTAACCAAGTACAAAATATGGCAATCGGGTATTGCAAAGACTTTGCATCCGTCTGTCCATCTGTCTGTCTATCTGTCTGTCTGTCTGTGCTCAGCGTAAGTCTTCAAATTCACAGGGGCCATTCTTGGGACACAGACCTTTGTTAACCCCCAAAATGTGAGTCAGCTGCAAATCGTGAATTATTCGCAAACTGTTAATTGCAAAATGTGAATACTCAAAAAATATCTCCCAAAAAACGTGAATATCATTCATAATATATATTTATTTTTTTCAGTTTAAGTAGTTTACAGATTTCAGTTTACTGATCAATTACTGCAGGAAATCTTTATTGCAAACCCTATCACTGCAAAAATTATTATTATTATTTTTTGGCTACAGAATCTGCCTGTTTTATTGCTGTTGGGAGATCATTCCACAAAACAGGGGCAAATAACAGGAGCCTCTGTGGGCCGCAGACTTTTTAATTCACTCAAGAGAAACAAAGTAGTTGTGTGCCCTGAGAATGCAGAGCCCAGGCCGGTACGTAGGGTTTTATTAGGTCAGCTAAGTAGGGAGGTGCTAGTCCATGAATAAGTTTATAAGTTAATAGCAGAATCTTAAAATGTTCTGATCATCCAGATGCCCCTGACTGTTTCATGCTCTTGCTTCCCTGTGGACCACTTCTGATTATGTTGGTTGTGTTCAGCACCATGCCATTGACATCACTACCACCACTGAAGTTCCAGTTTGGCACTACGAATACCCTTTAAAACATGTACAGATAGAGGGCATTTGCTCTACTATACCTGGTTTATTACAAGCTGGTGTGTTGTGGTTTGCTTCTTCTTCATGGAACACACCCATTTTGCCACTTGAAAAACACAGCCATACAGATTGGCGCATGGTCCATGATTTACGAAAAATTAATAAAAACACGAATGAAGATAAAGTTTCTGTGCCTGACCCATACATTGCCCTCCAGGCACTGACTCCTATTCATACACATTTCACAGTCATTGATTTAAGCTAACACATTCTTTGTTTACCCTTACTGGGCAGTCACACGACATTTTTACATTTACAACCCCAATTCCAAGGAAGTTGGGATGGTGTGTAAAATGTAAGTAAAAACAGAATACAATGATTTGCAAATCCTGTTCAACCTATATTCAATTGAATACACCACAAAGACATTTAATGTTCAAACTGATAAACTTTATTTTTTTTTGTGCAAATATTTGCTTATTTTGAAATGGATGCCTGCAACACGTTTCAAAAAAGCTGGGACAGTGGTATGTTTACCACTGTGTTACATCACCTTTCCTTCTAACAACACTCAATAAGCGTTTGGGAACTGAGGACACTAATTGTTGAAGCTTTGTAGGTGGAATTCTTTCCCATTTTTGCTTGATGTACGACTTCAGTTGTTCAACAGTTCGGGGTCTCTGTTGTTGTATTTTGCGCTTCATAATGCACCACACATTTTCAATGGGCAACAGGTCTGGACTGCAGGCAGGCCAGTCTAGTACCCGCACTCTTTTACTATGAAGCCATGCTGTTGTAACACGTGCAGAATGTGGCTTGGCATTGTCTTGCTGAAATAAGCAGGGACGTCCCTGAAAAAGATGTTGCTTGGATGGCAGCATGTGTTGCTCCAAAACCTGGATGTACCTTTCAGCATTGATGGTGCCATCACAGATGTGTAAGTTGCCCATGCCATGGGCACTAACACACCCCCATACCATCACAGATGCTGGTTTTTGAACTTTGAACTGGTAACAATCTGGATGGTCTTTTTCCTCGTTTGTCCGGAGGACACGATGTCCATGATTTCCAAAACAATTTGAAATGTTTACTCATCAGACCACAGTGCACTTTTCCACTTTGCGTCTGTCCATTTCAAATGACCTCGGGCCCAGAGAAGGCAGTGGCGTTTCTGGATGTTGTTGATGTGTGGCTTTTGCTTTGGATGGTAGAGTTTTAACTTGCACTTGTAGATTTAGTGACAAACTGTGTTAACTGACAATGATTTTCTGAAGTGTTTCTGAGCCCACGTGGTAAGATCCTTTACACAATCATGTCGGTTTTTAATGCAGTGCTACCTCAGGGATTGGAAGGTCATGGGCATTCAATGTTGCTTTTCGGCCTTGCTGCTTATGAGTGGAAAGTTCTCCAAGTTCTCTGAATCTTCTGATTATATTATGGACTGTAGATGATGGAATCTCTAAATTCCTTGCAATTGAACATTGAGAAACATTGTTCTTAAACTGCTGGACTATTTTTTTTCATGCAGTTGTTCACAAAGTGGTGATCCTTGCCCTATCTTTGCTTGTGAATGGCTGAGGCTTTTGGGGATGCTCCTTTTATACCCAATCATGACACTCACCTGTTTCCAATTAGGTGTTCTTTGCGCATTTGTAACCGGCATCAGACCTAGGGGTATCTGGGCCGGCAACATGTGATACACAGGCTAAGGAGCACTGTGGATCTGTGGTGCCCTGGCTCTACACACACAATGGATCACTGTGGATCAATGAGGAGAGACAGCAAATTAATGTCCTTGTCAAGCCAGTGCCATTTATTTCTGATTCTTAACAAAAATATTTCCTTTTATCCAAACTCTCAACATAACACATAACAGAAAAACAGGATCTCATTTTCAATGCGGGTCGATAAATTGTATTATATGCATGAGAAAGATGCATCAATGTTCATAAAAAAGTGAATCCTGTGCAAACAAAATATAAACTGCAAAAGCTGCGTAAATAAAAGATGGAGAATTAGAAAAATAAATTAAATTGAATTACTGAAACAGGTTAGTGATAACCAAAATAACAAATTTGTAATAAAAAGAAACTTTTTGGACATAGCTGCATCACAACTCTTGTGCTAATGCTTCTAATTCAGCTTAAACATTCACAGTATTTTCCACTGGCAATATGTACAACATCGTGACAGCAGCTTAACAATATAAACAGTGCCAATGCTACTCTCCAAGAGAAAGTCCACAGTGAACTCACCTCTGCACACTGGAAACAATAACTTATTTTTACTAACCTGTACATACAGCTACCTGTCTCAAATCATCAATATGAGATCAAAGGATTTCATTTATAACCTTGTTCTACTGCATGAGACATGCAAACTAGCATGTCGGCTAATAATAGCTCTCGGCAGATACACTTCATTAACTACACAACTAAACGCTATATATCTGTCACAGTCATCCTAACACACAGGAAAGTGGTTTCTTAGTCATTCACGTTTGTGTGAATATAAACTAATGAGTTTAGAGGGTGTTTTTACAGTACCTGTGGATCAATGAGGAGAGACAGCAAATTAATGTTCTTGTCAAGCCAGCGCCATTTATTTCTGATTCGCGCCAGGTAAGGCCTGAGAAAAAATAGCTCTGTCTGATCCACAGGAGCAAACAAGTGCCGTCTACTGATTTGGTGGAGTAGAATCCACGAATCTGTGATGCATTCAAGTCACTCTGCTAGAGTAGTTCTTTACAGTATTATCTCCAAAAAAAAAATAAGAGGGGGGTTTGCTTCATATTAAAACTCTGTCTGTAGCATTTTCAACCTATTACACATTCATTAACTTTTCCAGTTTTTTGTTGCCCCGTCCCAACTTTTTTGAAATGTGTTGCAGGCATCCAGCTCAAAATGAGCAAATATTTGCTCAAAAACAACAAAGTTTATCAGTTTGAACATTAAATATCTTGTCTTTGTGGTGTATTCACTTGAATATAGGTTGAAGAGGATTTGCAAATCATTGTATTCTTTTTTTATTTACATTTCACATAACGTCACAACTTCATTGGAATTGGTGTTGTACCTTTAAAGGCAGGAAATAAGCCTACAACCATTTGCTGTAGGGCTATAAGTACTTCCCCAGCTTATTTAATTGGGCCTTACAGAAATATTTGGCCCATTGCTCTCACAGCTTCTACCAAATGTTGTTGTCATCCAATATGTTGATGACCTGCAGCTGTTGGCTGCTCTTTCAGCCAGTTCCTGCTTGGATGCCACATTGTGCCTCCGAACATTGATGGCTAAATTGCAATACAAAGTTACCTAAAACAAAATACAGATTGCCCATCAAATGGCCACCTTTCTTGGCTGCTCAGTTTCTCATTTACCCCAGTTGGACTGCACTTAAGCTAATGACACATCTCAAGGATGATCAGTGGAAACAGGATGCACCTGAGCTCAGTTTTGAACTTCATGGCAAAGGCTGTAAATACTTATGTACATGTGATCTCTTAGTTTATTTTTATTTTTAATAAATTTGCAACAGTCTAAAAAAAAAAACACTTTTCACATTGTCATTATGGGGTATTGTGTGTATAATTTTCAGGAAACATTCAAATTTCATCCACTTTGAAATAAGGCTGCAGCATTTTTTGTTTTTTTAAAGTGTAGCACCGTGAATACTTTTTGGATGCACTGTACCACTATGTGGTGTTTTCTATTTTGCAAAATTTACCTTGTGGGAGTGGCAAAGAAACTATGATCTGGAACTATTAATTTTAACTATTAACTAGTGTATTTACTGTCACACCAAGAATGGTATTACATTTTCATTGCTGTTTGACAGTTTGCCTGGCTGTTAGCAGCATCATGTAAAAACCACTGATCCAATTTTCTTGAAACTGGAAGGGTATGGCATTGACCAGGGGGTACGATTGTGAGACAGCACAAGTTATTGAATTTCTGAAAGTTTCTTGCAAATTAATTCATAGAGCATCATAAAAAAAACAGGCATTCACATTATTAGACATTTCACCGATATATTTAGTTTAGCGCTCATTCCTATAATGACCAAGTTTTTGTGGATCAAAATATGAATTTTAAGAATGTGCAAAAATCATCTAGAAGCCTGCAGCTCTGTTTTCCCCAACATACAGTTGTTCTTAAATGGTAACATACTCTGGTAGGATTGTTGATTTTTTTTTTTTTTTTTTTGGCCAATTTTCAGAGAATATGAATGATAACCCAAAAGCTTTTTTCACTCATGGTTAGTGATTGTGTAAAGCCATTTATTGTCAAAGCAACTGTGTTTACACTTTGTAAATCATAATGACAACAGAATCTACCCAAATGACCCTGTTCAAAATTTTACCTAACCCAAGCCCTTAATACCGTGTGTTGGCCCCTTTAACATCAATGACAGCTTGGAGTTTTTTGTGGTAGTTGTGGACAAGGCTCTTTATTTTCTCTGATGGCAAAGCTGCCCATTCTTCTTTGCAAAAAGCCTCCAGTTCGTGTAAACTCCTGGGCTGTCTTGCATGAACTGCACTTTGAGATCTCCTTAGAATGGCTCAATGATATTGAGGTCAGGAGACTGAGATGGCCACTAAAGAACCTTCATTTTATTCTACTGTAGCCAGTGACAGGTCGACTTGGCCTTGTGTTTTGGATCTTTGTCATGTTGGAATGTCCAAGTATGTCCCATACACAGGTATTTTCTGATAACATGCTGCATTCATCCTGTTATCCATTTTGACCAAGTGTCCTGTGCCCTTGTAGGTCACACATCCCCAAAACATCAGCGATCCACCGCCGTGCTTCACAGTAGGAAGGGTGTACCTTTCATCATAGGCCTTGGTGACTCCTCTCCAAATGTAGCGTTTATCGTTGTGGGCAAAAAGTTTCATTTTGGTCTCATCACTCCAAATGACTGTTCTCTGTGCTGTCTGGCATATTGCAAGCATTATACTTTGTGGCATTTGCCTAGAAATGGCTTTCTTCTGGCGACTCAACCATGCAGCCTATTTTTCTTCAAGTGCCTTATTGTGCATCTTGAACAGCTACACCACTATTTTTTTCAGAGGGTCCTGTATTTCAGCTGAAGTTATCTGTGGGTTTTTCTTTGCATCCTGAACAATTTTCCTGGCAGCTGTTGCTGAAATTTTTGTTGGCCTGCTTGACTGTGGTTTGGTTCCAACAGAATCCCTCATTTTCTACTTTTTTAATTAGAATTTGAACACTGCTGATTGGTATTCTCATTCCCTTAAATATTTTTTATATCCCTTATCTTTTTTATACAGTTCAATTACCTTATGGTTATTTTTTGTAGCCATTCAAATCCTTTTTTGTGTCAGCTTGTGTGGATGTTATCAGGCCAAAATCACCAGGGTATGTAAACTTTTGATCAGGGTCATTTCATTAGTGTCTGTTGTCATTATGATTTAAAAAGAGTAAGCGCAGTTGTATGACAATAAATAGCTTCACACAACCACCAACCATGAGTGAAAAATTAAGTTCTGCCAAGGTATGTCAACTTTTGAGCACAACTGTATCCCTTGAGTGTTCAAACATAATATTTATTTTCAGTGACATGAAGACATTGTCTACCAGTTTAAACTGGGTTCTGTAGATAATACTGTATTCAAATAAAGTGTCAACTGTTCATCCACCATGTTTACTTCAAACCCTGGGATGGACAAGACCACCACTTCTGGAACAGAACCACAGAGAGAAACAGAGTGGGCAAGAGCAATATCAACAGTACTGTGCTTCTCATGAAGTGTGTCGAACATGGTCTCATTCTCACAAACATGCAAAAACAAAAGTTCAAAGTCTCCTGGCAATACCTTCACTTGAAGCATTGGCACTTGCTCAACTACATTGTCTTCCAAAAGTGCAACCAGAAAGATGTCTTGTCCACCAAAGCAATGAGTGGTGCGGACAACTGCTGGATGGATCATCGACTGACCTGCTCCAGGATCCAGCTGAACATCTGCCCCAAGAGGAGGCCTATACACTGCAAAATTGTTCTAAGTGTTGAAGAAATAAAAACAGATTTTCAACAGTGCCTGATGAAAGAACTCCTTACAAAATACTGTGTCCCAGCTCTGAAACATTGGGAAGAGCTCAAAACAGTGATGACAACAGCCTGCCAAGAAATACTCAGACATCAGAAGCAGAAGCACCAGAACTTACAACTTATACAACTTATGAACTTACAACATTCCTCCATTAGGCGCATGCCGGATACAGTGCACCTCGTTGATGTCTTTGTTGATTTCAGTCATTTTTCCGCACATATTACAGGCCAGTGAAGTAGTGCAGTGGTAAAGTTTCCATTTGGTAATCAGAGCTTATAGGTTTGAATCCCGTGAGTGACATTTTTTAACCAGTGTTATTTAACTACGGGGTTCTGTATTGCGTCCCCTTTTATGTATTATTTATATCAGCCCAGTTATATTCATTAATTATACAACTGTTTTTTATTGTAGTGTTCTCCACATCAGCGGCGCGATGTGGAGCAGTTTCTTGCACTGTGTTCTTGCTCGAAAGACACAGTTGCATGCATGAACCATCGCACCGGGATCGTGCACGCCTGCCCATCGGCTCAATGTTTCCGTGGTTCGCTCATATGAGCTGTTGGCCAGGAATTGCCTTGAGTTGTACTTATTCACACGATGTGTGAAGAGGCCCTAAAGAACTGCCAAACCCCAACTCTCAAAGCCAATAAAAAACAACAAAGCACCCGTGGAAGACAACATTCTAGTTGAGGATTTTAAACAGGAGGTCCCTATCTGCAAACCCAACTGCACCAACTCATCAACAAAATCTGGACTCAAGAACAGTACTTTCAAACTGTGAGGGGCACCCCCCTGGGGGTGCCAGAGTTCTATGTGGGGGGGGGGGGGGGGGCACAAGGGATGGGTATCGGGAACCACTTCTTTTTGAGAATCGTTAATAAATGGTTCAATCTACTGACACCATAACCTTTTTCCTTAATGATTCCCTTATTGGTCCTTCCGAGCGGTCGTTGTTTTTGAGGGTATTTTATTGGGAAAATGATCATTTGTTTATTGATTATTTATTTATTATTTATTGTTGATTACAGTAAAGCAGTGCTCCGACCCACTGCTTCGTCGGTTCATTGCTTCACTGCTTTTCAGAAGCAGAAAGCCTTCTTAACCACTGTCACAGCCATTTAAAAATGTCAATCGTAAGTCACTTTTGTGTGGATTAAAGTCACTAACTGGGACTCTTGTCTTGTTGCGGGCAAGAAACGAGAATCATTCTCCATTCAGTTGGCACAGCTCCAAACGCTGTGTCGCTCTCTGCTGAGTCATATTAGAGTCCTGCCGGAATTAATAACTTCAAAGTGAATCATCATTTTAAATCAAATGACACCTCTTTCCAAATGTTGTAACACACAGAACAAACTACACAGAACAAAACATTTTTTTCTCCCAAAATGAAACATCCTGCGTTCATTATGATTTACTCTGATGTTGACTAGCAGACTTGGAGTCACCTTCATGCCATTAATGTCTGAAAGGAAATACTTTAGAGAAAAACTACAGATTTTGGGTATTTTTATTTCTGTCCAGAGATCAAGGATCCAGTGACCAATTTCATATTTATTTACTTTAAGACTCAATAAAATGCTGTTGACATAGAAAACCTATAAAGCCTACTTTTATTACACAGAAAATTCATAGGGGGTATTGATAAGGGAATCGGATCGATAAGCAGAATCGATAATGGCATCGATATCGATAAAATCGTATCAATACCCATCCCTGAAGTTGAATTAATATTATTTACATGTTAAAATGTGTTTGTTATGCAAAAGACATTTAAAAACACACAGAGATGTTTAAATGTTTAACAAAACGATGTTTAAAATATGACAAAAGACAAAAATAGAAGAATAGAAAGTTTTTTTAAAAAACATGTTTAAAACGTTTGAAAAGGGTGTAAAATGTGTGAAAGAATAGAAAGTTCATTAAAAGCGTTTAAAATTTTTACAAAGGCTGTAAAATGTGTAAATGCATAGATAGTTCATTAAAAATGCACAAATACTTTTAAAATGTGTTTAAGATGTGGAAAAGAATAAAAAGAAACACACAAAGATGTTGAGATTGTGTGTATGTGTGTTGGCAGGGGGTCGGGGGGCAACTATTCATTTGTTCTCTGAGGGGGAGCTCACTCTCCCACACTTTGAAAACCCTTTGCTCAATATATCTGTAGGCCTGAAAGACTCAATGTTTGCCACATCTGCAAGTGGAAAGGAGACAAGTCTGACTGTTCAAACCATCACAAAAAGTCCTTGCTGTCTACCACAGGAAAGCTTCTTGCACAGACGGCTATCCTGTGGTTTCTCATTGTTGCACTGTTTTTTTTTTTGGGGGGGGGGGGGGGGGGCAGTCACAAGTTTGTCCTCATGTGTCCCCTTTGTCCTCATGTGTCCCCTTTAACGCCCTTGCATTCATTAGTTAGTCTCTCCATTATATTTTCATCCTGTCTCTTTAGATTGTTTAGTTCTCAGGTGTGTCTTGCGTTTTCTGTTTCGCCATCGTGTTGTGGGTCAAAGGTCATGCACTTTCCTCATTCACTCTGATTTGTCCCAGCCAGACCGGTTCATCATCACCACTTCTTATTTAACATTGCCTCTCCTTTCCTGCCAGGTGATATTTGAAGAAACCCTCTCGTAGCAAAGAAAACATGCTGCGTGGCTCCTTCTTCATCCTTCATTATTCGGTGGGACCCAGGCTTAAGTCTTGACTTTCCTTCCTGCTTTACTGAGTGTGCTTTCTAAGTAAAAAAAAAAATGGTAAAAAAAACCTGAAAAGGTAATTAGCCTCAGTTTTTGCCTACCATGTGTTTTTCTGAGTGCTTTGAATGTTTGTAGATTATTTTGCCAACATATTTTGACCTTGATGTCTTAAGAATTCCTGAGTTGATGTAATGGGCTGGTTACCTTTGCTGCGTTTTTTTTTCTGTGACAACTTACTGCTTCCAGCATTTTTTTCCCCCAGAGTGCTTCACTCTTTTTGTGTGGATGCACTGAGCACTTTCTGTTGAAAATATCTGAAAGTCTGAGAAAGGTGCTGTGATGTAACTGAATCACCTTTTCAGGTAATCAATCAAACAGAACAAAACTTGTCACTCTAATGAGAAGTGTTTGTTTTGGAATTTCTGTCTACACTTCGTTGACTTGTTACATAAAATCAATCACAACCGATACAAAAACTCATCTGCGATAGCAAATTGGTCAAACACTGTGCTCCTGCTGAGGGTGAGGACTTTTTTTTTATCACCATACATTATAAGATAGCTGTTTATTGCTGCCATAGAGACAAATTCCAAAGAGATCGCTTTTTATTTTTAAGACGGTGCTGAAATGCGATAGACTGGCATCCTGTACCCTTCATCTCGCTCAGTGTCTGCTGGGATAGGTTCCAGTCCCCTAGTCTCCTAACCAGGTAGGCATGGATCTGGATAACATCAGCACGGTGAAAGAGTGGCCATGACAAAATAAGTTTCTTTTGTCATGGTTGAACCAATAAATGATTGGGACCCAAAATGCAGGGAGCTGAGATGAAACAAAGTAATTTATTAAAATGACAAAACAACTGAATATTGCAAATGACTGTGGAGGAGACACCAGAGCGAAGAGACACAGACTTGACCAGAATGAGTAGTGGATTGTGAACCAGGACCACGCAACTGCGACGGAGCTGACTGAAGGCAGGAACGCTGAAGGCAAAGAGAAAAAAGTGAGATGTCAGAATCAGGAAAATACAGAGTCATCAAACTACAGCAAAAATGCAAAATCCAAGATGGACAAATGGAGGCCAGGTACTAGTAAGCTGAGCTGAGTTTCTGGCAACTGTGGAGTGGCATGACCAGATTTTAAGTACAGTTGTAGGTGATTGCAGATGAATGTGTGATGTATGTGTGACAGTGTGATGAATCAGCTCTGTGATGCAACACCTGGAGAAACAGGAATGGAGGTGGAGTAGAGCAAACACCAAGGCAGCACAACATCTGGTCTATTGTTCACAGGAAGCCTTTCAGGAGCTTTAAGGGCATATGTCACTCCAGTCAACACTATTTTTATAAAATTATATACCAGATTATAAGTCATTCCTATCAAATTTTTAACTTGCATGGGCCCTAATATACAACCCCAATTCAAAAGAAGTTGGGATGTTGTGTAAAATGTAAATTAAAAACAGAATACAATTATTTGCAAATCCTGTTCAACCTATATTCAACTGAATACACCACAAAAACAAGATATTTAATGTTCAAACTGATAAACTTTATTGTTTTTGTGCAAATATTTGCTCATTTTGAAATGGATGCCTGCAATACGTTTCAAAAAAGCTGGGACAGTGGTATGTTTACCACTGTGTTACATCACCTTTCCTTCTAACAACACTCAAACATTTGGGAACTGAGGATACTAATTGTTGAAGCTTTGTAGGTGGAATTCTTTCCCATTCTTGCTTGATGTATGACTTCAGTTGTTCAACAGTTCGGGGTATCTGTTGTCATATTTTGTGCTTCATAATGTGCCACACATTTTCAATGGGTGACAGGTCTGGACTGCAGGCAGGTCAGTCTAGTACCCGCACTCTGTGACTACAAAGCCACGCTGTTGTAACGTGTAGAATGTTGCTTGGCATTGTCTTGCTGACATAAGCAGAGACGTCCCTGACAATGATGTTGCTTGGATGGCAGCATGTGTTGCTCCAAAACCTGGATGTACCTTTCAGCATTGATGGTGCCATCACAGATGTGTAAGTTACTCATGCCATGGGCACTAACACACCCCCATGCCACCACAGATGCTGGCTTTTGAACTTTGCACTGGTAACAATCAGGATGGTCTTTTTCCTCTTTTGTCCGGAGGACACGACGTCCATGATTTCCAAAAACAATTTGAAACGTGGACTCATGAGACCACAGCACACTTTTCCACTTTGTGTCTGTCCATTTCAAATGAGCTCGGGCCCAGAGAAGGCGGCGGTGTTTCTGGATGTTGTTGATGTGTGGCTTTTGTTTTGCATGGTAGAGTTTTAACTTGCACTTGTAGATGTAACGATGAGCTGTGTTAACTGACAATGGTTTTCTGAAGTGTTCCTGAGCCCATGCGGTAAGATCCTTTACACAATGATGTCGGTTTTTAATACAGTGCCGCCTGAGGGATTGAAGGTCACAGGCATTCAGTGTTGTTGTCGGCCTTGCTGCTTATGTGTAGAAAGTTCTCCAGATTCTCTGAATCTCCTGATTATATTATGGACTGTAGCTGATGGAATCCCTAAATTCCTTACAATTGAACATTGAGAAACATTGTTCTTATAAACTGCTGGACTATTTTTTCACACAGTTGTTCACAAAGTGGTGATCCTCGCCCTATCTTTGCTTGTGAATGGCTGAAGCTTTTGGGGATGCTCCTTTTATACCCAATCATGACACTCACCTGTTTCCAATTAGGTGTTCTTTGAGCATTCATTAACTTTTCCAGTTTTTTGTTGCCCCGTCCCAACTTTTTTGAAATGTGTTTCAGGTATCCATTTCAAAATGAGCAAATATTTGCTCAAAAACAACAAAGTTTATCAGTTTGAACATTAAATATCTTGTCTTTGTGGTGCATTCAATTGAATATAGGTTGAAGAGGATTTGCAAATCATTGTATTCTGTTTTTTTATTTACATTTTACACAATATCCCAACTTCATTGGAATTGGGGTTGTAGTGTAGCTGATAAAAAGTAAAAAAAAGCCAGAGTGCATCTGAAAAATGCAACAGATTCACAGCCATTTTTATCCATAATCATTATGTAATGTCTAGAACCGACTTGTAGCTGCCTGAGAGTCACTCCGCCTGTGTCCAGGTACACTCACTTCATGCATACGCCAGCACACACAGTGATTCCTGGTTGCTTTGTGTCTCAAATGTAATATAGCTTTAATTTGGCTTTCAAGTCAAATTCTTGTATTTTGCAGTCAAAATATGGTCATCTCTAACTCTTTGAAACTGGCGGTGTCTTCACAAAAAAACAAAACAACAAAAAAAAATCCAAAAACAAAAATCACATACACATCAATAAGATTAAATAATAATTATAATAAATACAACCCCTGAAAGCTGTGCCACTGATTTTACTCCTGCTGTGTTCACACACAAAGCCATGTGGAATTATTGATCAGCTGTGTGGTGCTGTCATTTGTCCACAGCAAATGGCATTCTTCCACCATACTCCTGTTAGCTTAACTTATTATGGCGACTCACGGTACACACACCGATAACACAAACGTCTGGAAGCTGGTCCACGTTATGGATGTCATGTTAATGGCGATCACCGTTGTCACTCATCTTCACGTTGTTTCCAACTCTCCATGATCATGGATGCGGCTTTCTCAGCCAGACGTGCCAGCTCTGCATGGAGCATCTTAGCAAGGTGTGACACAGCAGCACAAACCACAAATATGATGGTTCCATGCAACATGCTTTGTTGTCCGGGCCACTTAAATGGAAAGGACAGAATCTATGGTTTCATCTGTTTTTGAAGACCATTCCCACGCTGTGCTCCGCTTCATTACTGCAGTCTGTCCATGAGGCTCTTAAAAAAACATTTCCACTTTCTGCCACAAAATGTTGTCCTTAGGAAAACTGTCCACCTAATAAACATGATGAGCACTGTTGCTGCATCTTTCCAAGACACACCTGTTCACCATTTCAACATATTTGCTGTCAAAGTCCACAAAACACACAGATTTGCTGCAAAAAATTCTGCTTTTTCCTTTTGTTTCAATGAAAATCGGAAATGGGTCTGATGGGGCGGTTCCTAAGATGATGTCACCAAAGTCAACATTTCTGACAGACTATCAGATATGAGCATTTATCAGTGGCAGATGAAATCAAGCTAAATTCCCCGTGCTTGTGACTCAATTTCTAAGTGCATATGGCACCAAAAACAAAACACAATACATCAATATTTTCAGAATTCTTTATTTATTTAGAATAGTCAGCTCATCTGACATTAAATTTACCAGAAATATACACTTAAACCCCTTGTTCACCACCGTCCCCACACTGATCATGATGGATGACACCTGCCCAGGTGGGCATGGGCGCAATCCTTTCATACTGCTCGGTCAAGAACAACGAGAAGTAGTCTTGTGCATTCTTTTCTGAGAAGTTGTTCCTTACCGAGCACAACTATGAAGTGGGAAATTGGGAGCTTCTAGTGGTGAAGCTGACCTTGGAAGAATGGTGACACTGACTTGACCGTCAGCGCTATTTGGTTTGGACTGACCACAAGAAGTTACAGTATATCAAGTCAGCTGCAGACTTAATGCTTGCCAAGTAAGGTAGGCATTATTCTTCACTTATCCTTCTTCCAAATTAAACTGTCACTTATTGCCATGGTAACCATAATAAGAAAGCCAACATTGTCTTTCACCATTCTGCTCCTGAGTGTCCTACAGTTCTGTTCTTCACATACTTTCTGAGGGTGGTGGAGTGGGAAATGGAAAAGCAAGTGAACCGACTCTTCAGAATGTCTAAGTACTAGCAGAGTGACCACCTCACAACCTGTTCATTTCCGCGATCCTTCGCTCGCTGGTTCTGCAATGGGGCACATCTCTTGGTATTTGTGTCGCCCTAGTTGTACCAGGACACAGAGTTTAATTTGGTGAGGTTTTTTGGTGACACACCCTGTCTCAAGATGTGCAAGAGCTTGTTAATACCTGTTCTATTTGTGCTTAGAACAGACCAGTCTGCTCCAGCCTTTCCTGGTTCATTGTTGGCGTTTTTCTAAAATGGCTCACTTTTTTTTCCAAATTATGTTGTCTCCAGCTAGGGAAACAGCTAAGATGATGAGGTGTTTTGCATCCACAGTCTTCTCACAGATATAGTCTTCCCAAGGCTTCCCATTTGTTTCATGTTTTGGCAAGAGTTTTGCTGGTTAATTGGTGCCAAAGCTAGTCTGTAGTAGCATTAGGTTCTGCTCTGTTCTCTAACATTCCATGTTACAGAGCTTTTTGACTCTGTGGTATGAGAATTTCTGAAATGAGAATTCCTGGATATTGAATGTATTCTGTGTTTTACACAATTCTGCTGCTTGATCCCTGTTGGTTTTGATGAACTCTGTTTTTGTTTTTTTTACTCTGCTTTTGGATTATTCTCCTGTGTTTATCCCCTCAGAGAAGCTGAAGCTATTTTGGTCTGACTGTCAACCTGAACCAAGCCAGTGTTACTGACCATTCTTCCTGCCTGCTATTTTTGTTATTTTGTAAACAATAAAACCTCTTCAACCACCCTTCGTTGTGCTCCTCTATATTGGGGTACTTGAGTATGTACAGTGCATCCTGAAAGTATTCACTTTTTCCACATTTTGTTATGTTACAGCCTAATCCCAAAATGAAGTAAATTAATTTTTTCCTCAAAATTCTACTCACAACACCCCTTAATGACAACATTAATTTTTTTTATTTTTTCAATTTTATTAAAAAAAAAAAAAAACTAAGAAATCAGGAGTACATAAGTATTCACACCCTTTGATAAATATGTTGTTGATGCACCTTTAGTAGCAATTACAGCCTGAAGTTTTCGTGAATATGATGCCGCCAGCTTGGCACACCTATGGTTGGGCAGTTTTGCCCATTCCTCTTTACAGCACTTGCCAACCTCCATCAGGTTGGATGGGGAGTGTTGGTGCACAGACATTTTCAGATCTCTCCGAAGACGTTCAATCAGATTCAGGTCTGGGCTCTGGCTGGGTCACTCAAGGACATTCACAGAGTTGTCCTGAAGCCACTCCTTTGATATCTTGGCTGTGTGCTTAGGGTCATTGTCTTGCTGAAAGATGAACCGTCACCCCAGTCTGAGGTCAAGAGCACTCTGGACCAGGTTTTCATCCAGGATGGCTCTGTACATTGCTGCATTCATCTTTCCCTCAATCCTAATTAGTCTCACAGTTATTGCATTATCCCTACAGCATGATGTTGCCACCACCATGCTTCACTGTAGGGATGGTATTGGCTAGGTGATGAGCGGTGCCTGGTTTCCTCCAAACATGATGCATGCCATTCATGCCAGAGAGCTCAATATTTGTCTCATCAGATGAGAAATTTTTGTTTCTCATGGTCTGAGAGTTCTTCAGTTGCCTTTTGGCAAACTCCAAGCAGCCTGCCATGTGCCATCTGGCTACTCTACCATACAGGCCTGAGTGGTGAATTGCTGCAGGTTCTCTGCTCTCCACAGAGGAATGCTGGAGTTGTGAGAGAGTGACCATGGGGTTCTTGGTCACCTCTCTGACTGAGGCCCTTCTACCTCAAGCTCTCAGTTTAGATGGGCAGCCAGCTCTAGGAAGAGTCCTGGTGGATCTGAACTTCTTCCATTTGCGGATGATGGAGACCATTGTGCTCATTGGAACTGTCAGCTGTGGGACTTTATATGTAGACAGGTGTTTGCCTTTCCAAATCCTGTCCAATCAACAGATTTTACCCCAGGTGGACTAAAATTAAGCTGTAAAAACATCTCAAGGATGATCCGTGGAAATAGTATGCACCTGAGCTCAATTTTGAATTTCATGGCAAAGACTGTGAATACTTATGTCCATGTGATGTCTTAGTTTATTTTTATTTTTATTAAATTTTGAAAAAATCTCCAAAAAGTTTTTTTTTTCACATTGTCATTATGGGGTACAGTATTGTCTGTAGAATTTTGAGGGGAAAAAAAGGAAAGTCATCCATTTTGGAATAAGGCTGTAAACATAAAAAAATGTGGAAAAAGTGCAGTGCTGTGAATACTTTCCGGATGCACCATTTGTTTTCTATTTTAAGATGTTGCATTATTGTCCCCCATGTTTTCATTTACATCAGGTTGTGATTCCTGGAAGACCTTGTCTTACAAGACCAATTATGTTCCATTTTTAATCATGCTTAGCTGCAACAGCAAACTCAGTGATGAGTTTCATGAGAATGGCAAGAGCCTGCTCAGATGACCCCTGTGCAGTGCAGAAGTCATTGTATTAGTGCTAGTGAAACTGTGCATGCTACAACACCAGATCACACATGGGCAGAAAAAGGCAAAATGGCAAATGCCAGTTTGGTGATGGGGCTCTCAATTTCTTGGTGAGGCCATAGTAGAGTCACACCAGAGAGCCGCCACTGCCAAAAAGTCAAGCTTTACTCTCCAAGTATTCTCAGACTTCAACAGCAT
This sequence comes from Thalassophryne amazonica, assembly GCF_902500255.1. NCBI lineage: Eukaryota > Metazoa > Chordata > Actinopteri > Batrachoidiformes > Batrachoididae > Thalassophryne > Thalassophryne amazonica. Next base: position 122,443,418 of record NC_047103.1, on the reverse strand, counting down.
ATTTTATGTCAGGTTTTCGTGTCTTGGCCACATCAGACTGATTAAAAATTGAAGTCAAATAAAAGAAACATTTCCTGCTCCAACTAAAGCATGCATGATTATTGTAATCTTGCAACTGGCTGCTCCCATTTTACGGCTGGATGCTCTTCATGACGAAACTCCACATGTACATGGGGAACATAGGGTGGTCTTGAACTGGGGACCTACTGTTTAGGAGAAAAGTGCAATAACCACTTGCAGACATGATTACTGAACAGAAATATCACAAAAAAAAAATGTAAATGTAAATTTTCATTCAACAGCTGCTTTGCACATAATACATGATTTAATTTTGATTGTCATTTACACCATGTTACTCATTAACTGACAAGAGAGAACTGTTCCATGAAAATGCACATTGGATTCTCTTCCAGGGTTTGAAATAGTTAATACTGATTTAAAACACGCGCACGCACATGCACGCACGCACACACATGCACACACGCATATTAAAACTGAGGGTGTGTAACACTGAGTTCAAACTTATCTTTAACCTTTGTCACAATACAAACATATATTTAACTCAAATAATTGCACAAAAAAAAACTATAATTAAAGCACTAATACTTAAATTTCAACCAGTAAAGTAACATCAATGTAATAAATATTTGTAGATGTTGATGGTAGGATTTATGCTTAGTTCAAACTAGATTTTTTTTTTTTTGAATGACCACAAACAGATTTGGCAGCACACTTTTGTATGTATATATATATATATATATATATATATATATATATATATATATACACACACACACATGCAGGGTTGGGTAGGATCACTTTGAAATGTAATCCAAAGTAATCAGATTACAAGTAATCCAAATGTATGTACATACATACGAGGGCTGTCCGTAAAGTATAGGTCTTTTTTATTTTTTTCAAAAACTATAAGGATTTCATTCATGTTTTTACGTCAGACATGCTTGAACCCTCGTGCGCATGCGTGAGTTTTTCCACGCCTGTCGGTGACGTCATTCGCCTGTGAGCACTCCTTGTGGGAGGAGTCATCCAGCCCCTCGTCGGAATTCCTTTGTCTGAGAAGTTGCTGAGAGACTGGCGTGTTGTTTGATCAAAATTTTTTCTAAACCTGTGAGACACATCGAAGTGGACACGGTTTGAAAAATTAAGCTGGTTTTCAGTGAAAATTTTAACGGCTGATGAGAGATTTTGAGGTGATTCTGTCGCTTTAAGGACTTCCCACAGTGCGAGACGTCGCTCAGCGCTCTCAGCCGCCGTCGTCAGCCTGTTCAAGCTGAAAACCTCCACATTTCAGGCTCTATTGATCCAGGACGTCGTGAGAGAACAGAGACGTTTCAGAAGAAGTCGGTTTCAGCATTTTATCCGGATATTCCACTGTTAAAGGAGATTTTTTTAATGAAAGACGTGCGGACGGGTCCGCGCGTCAGCTCGTAGCCGCCGCGACGCTCCGCCACAGGAAAAACACCTCTGTTGAAAGCCTTAAGGACAAGTTGGAACATGTCCTGCTGTTAAACAATTTCTCATATACTCACTCCACTGAAAGCCATCAAAAGCCGCCTGGATTTTACAAATGGTTATCAACACGGAGGTGTTTTTCCTGTGCCGCCGCACCGCATCGGCTGCGTCCCGACGCGCGGACCCGTCCGCACGTCTTTCATTAAAAAAATCTCTAACAGTGGAATATCCGGATAAAATGCTGAAACCGACTTCTTCTGAAACTTCTCTGTTCTCTCACGACGTTCTGGATCAATAGAGCCTGAAATGTGGAGGTTTTCAGCTTGAACAGGCTGACAACGGCGGCTGAGAGTGCTGCACGACGTCTCGCTCCGTGGGAAGTCCTTAAAGCGACAGAATCACCTCAAAATCTCTCATCAGCCATTAAAATTTTCACTGAAAACCAGCTTAATTTTTCGAACCGTGTCCACTTCGATGTGTCTCACAGGTTTAGAAAAAATTTTGATCAAACAACGCGCCAGTCTCTCAGCAACTTCTCAGACAAAGGAATTCCGACGAGGGGCTGGACGACTCCTCCCACAAGGAGTGCTCACAGGCGAATGACGTCACCGACAGGCGTGGAAAAACTCACGCATGCGCACGAGGGTTCAAGCATGTCTGACGTAAAAACATATGAATGAAATCCATATAGTTTTTGAAAAAAAATAAAAAGGACCGTTACTTTATTGACAGCCCTCGTATTCTTTCAAAGTAATCCTACCCAACCTTGCATATATATATATATATATATATATATATATTTGTAGAATAACAATAACAAATGTATAGATGAATATCAGACACAGATGAGAAGTGAGATTGACTTGTGTCACATTATAAGGAAAAAGATTTTGGAAAAAGTTCTACTACGTACTGGGATTTCTTTTTTTTTTTAATTAAAAGAGAAAAGACTGAAATACAAAATGTGCTGTAAGCTGTGGATGACAACAGTTGTTTTCACCAAAACGTAAGTGTGACTTAATATTCACAAATATTAGCCTGGAGCTACATGCTAACTTAACTTGTGTTGACATCACACATTTCATTTAGCTGTTAAATATTACACACATGCGTATACTGATGACAGAAAGAATTAGCCTCATAAATAAAGAATGATTAAAGGGGCGCATGGTCTAAGTTTTAAGGCTGATTTAGTAACGCATTAAGAACAATGTGAAAGTAGCTACGTTTATGAAGATGTATGTCTGTTCTCCCTCAAGCAACCTAGTCTCACGGCAAGTCATGATTCAGCAGCATGAAATATACATTAATCTATTGGTTTGTGATATTGTGATGAAAGGTGCCTCATTTTCGTCATGGCAGCACAAATTCATTCTAATTCGTTCCGTGACGCCTACACGAAATTAAAAGTGAAGCTGGGGGGATCGGGGTGGTTATGGTTAGGGTGGGAGGAAGGAGTAAAGTTAGGTTATGGTTAAGGTTAGGGTTGGGGGTGGGAGTAGGGTTAGGAATAGTGAGTTAAAAAAAGCCCCGTCACAAAAATTTGATTCATTTTGTCACGGGAGCATGAAAAAACAAACAAACAAAAAAAAACGTGAGACTGGGCTGCCCTCAAGATAACAGATACGGTTACCAATACGGTGCAACACAATAGGCATGGATTCTGTCACTAAGTGCATGCTGCCAAATGTGTTTGTGGTTGATTTAGGCAGAAAAAAACAAATCTGGAACTGTGGCTCCATGTTTTAGTCAAACGGAACTGAGTAGCACAACTGAGTGGATGAGAACCAGAGACTACTAGTAAACATTTGTCAAAAACTGAGTTATGTGCATGTAGCACCCCCTGACATTGAATACTTTTTTATGCCAGAGGCAACAATGATATAATTACATCAGTCACTCATAGGTGGCAGAAATACAAGACAACTTAGCCCAGTGACAACTCTGCCCCAAGTGTGAACTAGGTCTAACCCTACCCTTAACCCTAACCCTGGCCGAATTCCCTCGGGGCTGAGAGCGCTTGTTCCTGGTGGCAATATGTCACTTTCATTTCCATGTGGAACTAGGAGTAGGAGTAAGCAGACCCTACCAAGTACATGAGGGCTTGATGTTGCTGACTTACCTGTGTTTGATTTTTATATGCTCTAAATTCCAGAGAGCCTTACTCTCTAATTTCAAATGTGTAACAAGGTCCTTTTAACAGGTTGCACTACATTGGATGGTGCAAAATGTGATTTTTTTTTTTGTTCACCCTATTGGAAGATAGTTTTGAATAAACATTACTCATACAATTGTTTATTTATTCATTTCATTACCAATGCTTGGCAGAACTATAGGAAGGGTAGTGAAATAATGGTTGCAAACAAGCAGTTGTGTTCCTATCAGTCAGCCACAGTTCAGGACTTTGCCAGATTTGTTGGTGTCACAACCTACTATCTACTACAACTTTACCAATTTCTCCCTTTTCTGTTTTTAGCAGCCCAGTCTCATGCTGTTTTCTGTGCTCCTATCAGAAAATGAATCACATTTTTGTGATGCAGGTTTTATTTTTTTTACTGTTTCTAACCCTACCCGTTCCCCTAACTCAATGGTGTCCAAAGACATTCCAGAACGGGCCAAGAGGGTGATGGGATGAGATCATCAGTGAAATCACCTGCTGCAGTCAGTGGCTGCAAAGTAAACCTGCACCCTCTTGGCTCTTTCTGGAATGTCGTTGGACACCACTGCCCTAACCCTTCCCCTAACCATAACCATAACCCCCCCAGACACCCCCGCCCGCATCACTGTGCATTTTGTGATATTGTCGTGAAATGAATTTGTGATACCATCACGAAAATGTGGCAAATTTTGTATCACAAACTAATAGATTAAATTTTCATTTTGCGAATTGGCGTGAGACTGAGTTGGTTTTTAACATACACTAAAAGTTAAAGGCACACTTTCCCATTCAGTTGAATGGGAAAGTGCATCCAAACCTTTGACTGGTAGTGTATGTATTTAGCGTCAATATAAGTTACTTTTAAACATAAACAAACAAAAAAATAATAATCTGGCAAACATCTGAAGGCAGGAACACTGAACTTGTTTTTCTAAAAATCTGAAATTTGTGGCATACATAGACTCTGGTTCTCACCCACTCAACTCTAAATCTGTCACCCCCACACTCATAGATTAAAGCTACAACTCTTAAAAGCAAGTACCTTCAACAATCAGACTCTTCCCAATGCCCTATCAGTTCCAAATCTGCTTCAAAAATCCCAATAAATACTGCTGCCAGTAATAATGGACAATGCCTACTAACTGTAAAGGGTGTGTATTTATATATCTTTGTGATGCGATAAGGTGTTTTTTTTTAAAGAGATAATATAAATAAATAGATAAAAGGAAAAAAAAAAAAGATTGTATATGGATGACTCAAACGCCATCATCCCAATAAATTTCTTGTTGCTGAAAAGCAGACAGGGTGATTGCATAACCTCAACCTCCCTCTATCAGTTGATGGATCATTAGTTGTGGTGAAGATGATTATATTGATGATGAAAGTTTGTTTTTTCACAATGCCACAGAGGCTTCTCTGTGTGAGTTTTGCTTCACAGTTTGCATCTTTTGATCTTATTTCTTTCTGTTATCTCTGTTGTTCAGGGCTGTCTAGACTGCTGTATGGGGACAGGGAGGAGGTGGCTGGCCCTTGTCCATCTTCCTTCCCGACTTGCATTTCTTTTCTTTCTCCTCCTGCCTCTGATCTGAGCACCTCCACTGAGCCTCTTCCATCCTCGCTTGACTCCTCGGATGCAGAGAGCCCATCTTCACTGCGAGACATGACAACATCAATACCTCCCTCACTGTGACACAAGCTCTCCCTGCTGTCTTCTCCGTGTAAAGGCTCCCTGCCCTGGTTGTGGTGCTTGACATTGTAACGCTGGTTCTGGAAGAACTTAACAATTGTATGCTTTGGCAGATCCAGTTGAGCTGACAGAGTGTGGATGGCCTCCTGGTCGGGGTACAGGCCAACATCACCAATGAAGCTCTGCAGGATTCCCAAGGCCTCCAGGGAAATCCTTGTTCGTGAACGGGCCTTCTTTGGCCCTGTGGCTCCACCTCCTAGGCCAGGGCTCTTCCCACGTTGAGGCCCATCATGTGGGCCTTGCAAAGATGGTAAGGCATGTGGGTCTTCACGAACAGGAGATGGGATTGTGAGTGGTGGTAGAAGCTGTCTGTGGAGAACCTGGTAAGAAAAATCAACAGATACAGTAATATTTTTGTTGGTTTCATGAATGACAAATCATAGCAACACAAGCAGGATCCAGCAGATTGCTGTTTTATTTTCAAATTAACTGTAGCACATTTGAATCTTAATGTGAAAACAGTAAAAGAGTTCCCACATCCTTGTATCTGCCGCATACTTGAACAATGTATCAGTGGGGGATACCGTATATCCTACCGAAGATTTGGCGTTATCTTTCCAAGACCCTTGGATCCACACTAAGTACATGAAAAAATCCCAGTGGGGGGTGTCACCCTAGCAACAGTGATCTGGTTTCATATTAATCAGGTCATGGGATCCAATTTCTGTGAACCATAATCATATTTTAGGTCATAGAGAGTATATTACTCAAAGTAGGCTCATAAATTTAGACACAACCTTCAGGTGTCTATAAGACACCAGCTAGGTACCAGATGACCTTACTGACTAGGTTGTGAAGGTCATGCAGTGCAGAATTCTAAAGAGAACTCAGAGGGTGATTTGCCAGTTCATGCTTCCTGTGGCTACAAGTTGTGAGCTCTTCAGTCACACAGGATTTTCCTTTACAATTGTTAAACTGGAATAATTTCTAACAGTTTGAAGAGGCAAAATTCCTAGAATTTTCCAAGAAAATAAACAATACAACACCAAACAAAACATGCAAAATCTAAGATGGCCATTCAAACTTCCAAAGATTAGAAATATGCATTGGATGTTGGACCAGAAATCAAAGTGGCCGCAATCTGTGAAACATCATATATGGTTTGTTTACAGTGTTTATAAAGCCAAATATTATATGCGTCACCTATGGTTAAAAAACAAAACCTCAGATGTAGGCCATTTTAGGGTGTGAACTTAACCAACGCTCCCTCTTCAGATTTGTTTGAAGTTCTAGTACAAGAGGATCTCTGATTAACAGGCTGCCATCACATGTAAGCTGAAGTCCCAAATTCATCACACAAACAATCATGCTACTAGAGCTTATTAAGTGGGTGGGGTGGCCAGCACACCCAAACACAGGCATCCAACACTATAAATCTGTGGCCCATCAAAATTAAAGGGCCTAAATAAAGATAATGGCAATTCCCTTTTCTCTGCTTCAATAATTACAGGGTATGTTCTGAATAATATTGAGGTTAGGCCAGACTGCTGAGCATTTTGGTTTTGGGGAGAGGGTGGGATGGAGGAGTGTTTAGCAGGAAATGCGTGGGCTGGTCATTTACCGCTGCTATTTTCAATGATTTATGGACACAAACATGACAAAGAGGAGAAGCAGGTGGTGGTTTGCTTTCTGGAAGAAGGCAGATGCTCATTTTCATACGTTCTCAATGAAGCTACTGTGTGTCTTATGTCACTTGATTTACAGTAATGTGAAATATCAGCTCTTTCTTAACTATGGCAACGTGGGATGTTTGTACCTGCTGGTCCGGAAGGTGCAGCACAGTGTGGACATTGTGGAGCCGGTCGCTGTGTTGCTGCCTGGACTCTTCTTCGTAGATGTGGTCCCTGTCAGACTGCGGCAAGGACAGGAATCTCCTAATAGTGCAGAGGTTCTCCCACAGCGTGCGGTTCTCAGGGCTTGGGTTCTCTTTCCACCTCAGCAGCTCGCACAACCAGCCCTTTAGAAAGACAGAGAGAGAGAGATACATGCGCCATCGTTACACCCCAAAATATGGACATGCTCAATGAAACCAAAAATGCTGCTCAAGCTTTGATTTTTTATAAAGTTGGGGAGCTTTAAAGTGAACTAGTTGAGTCATAAATACCAGCAGGCTTTATTTATCCCTTCACAAGCATAAATGTCATTGGAATATTTAATGACACATTAGATGAAAATAATGTGGACAAACTTGGCATTTTGTCCAGAAGACATTATCCAAACTGGAAGTGCTGAAGACCGTTAAAAAAAAAAAAAAAAAAAAAATCTATTATTTAGTTTTTCAAAGGGGAGTTTTTGCTATAAAAGTGAATTTGGTGTTTACTGTGGGCCAGACAAAAAGCTTGCCCAAATGGCAGCACGGGATACAGTGTCAGTGGATCACCAAATCCACCACAGATCGTGAATTTCCACATTTCCTGGCAATCAATGTCTCTTCGACATCTGTCTTTCAAAGCATTTGTTAAACAATTCTAATGAGCCCATTCTTGACTTATATTCTTAAATTCTAGTATCTAAATTTTCTAATTGACCATTCCTTTCCAAGACACAAGGAAAAGTTGGATCTCAACAGCTTCTTGTCTTCTTTTTGTAGATTTTTAATTTGCCTTCAGGAGCTATCACAATACAGAGATGGAAACCACAAGAAGAGGCAATTTTTTTTTTTATTAGTTTGAGACACTTATTTCTTCCTTACAGCTGACTGATCTTACGCTGTGTTCATGTCAGCTGTAAGCAGCAGATGGTAAACCATGATGTAATGACGGTTTTTCTGCTGTCGACATGTGAATACAGTATTAGCATGACGGTAAACATCACTCATCAGTGAGTACCACACACTCACACACTCATCTTCAACCGCTTACTCCAATTAAGGGTCGTGGGGGGCTGGAGCCTATCCCAGCAGTCACAGAGCACGAGGTGGGGTACACCCAGGACAGGACACCAGTCTGTCTGAGGGCCAGTCGGTACCAAATACCTTTAAATTGATAATTTGTTCTTTGGCATCACTGGTTGACTTATCTTAGGGCCCCTTCACACATAGTACGAATAAGTACAACTCAGGGCGACTCACGGCAGAACAGCTCGCATGAGCGAACCACAAAAACATTGCACCGTTGGGCAGGATGCATGATGCGGCTGTGATGGTTTGTGCACGTGAGAACACAGTGCAAGCAGCTGCACGATGTGGTTACACATTGCACAGCTGCTGTGAAGAAAAAATAAATAAATAAAATACATACAACGGTTTCGTGCATGTGGGTACACAGTGCAAGCAGCTGCACTACATCATGCCGCTGATGTGGAGAACAATAAAATAAAAAACAGCTGTATAATTAGTGAATATCACTGGGCTGATATAAATAATACATAAAAGGTGATGTAATACAGAATTTTGCGGTTAAATCACCCTGGTTAAAAAAAATGCCACTCACGGGATTCAAACCTGTAAGCTCTGATTACCAGATGGGAATGTTACCACTGTGCTACCATCACTGGCCTGTAGTTGGTGTGGAAACATGCCTGAAAAAAATGCGATCCTGAAATGTGCGATCAGACCTCGCAGTCAAGCCTCCATGTGATCATATCTGTACATACATATAAGCATTTTATGTGCCCCCCCAGCACACCAGATGTGTTGGGGGCGACACGTGCACAAGTGCGAGACATATGCACCACATGTGGCTTTTTGCAACTCCACAGTCGTGGGAGCACCTAGACAAATTTCACATCCAGCTCGACAGTGATTGTCTGCTGGCTGTTTTTGTGTGCGAATAGTGCGAATGATCACGCATTTTCTAAGTGTCAAACAAGCAGTGTTAGATGTTCGTGTGTGTCAGATGTAAAATTTGGCCTACACCTGCCACGAGAGGGTTCGATGAGCTCTCACAGCACACACTCTGTCTTTCAGCCACTGGTGTGCCCAAGTAGTTGTAGCAACAAGTGTACAAGGCGTTAGCGGCAGCTATGATTTTACATGTTTTGCATACAATTCTTGCTTCATGCACATTTCATGCGTGAGTCAACCACATTTGTACTATGTGTGAAGGGGCCCTTATGGATGAAATACACCATATTTGTTAAAATATTTACAGTGTCTCTCCACAGGGTTTTGTATTGTAAGTCAATAGCGTAAAACCGGTTACAGTTAGTGCCCTATGATCCACCTGTGTCATTCTTAGTGTTCAACTAATGCAGTGATCAGAAAGGATATGGATCTACAGTGTCTTCCTGATACTGTGTCAGTTTCCTTAATGACCATGTGATGGAGATTTCAATCAGTCACAAATCACGGTCCACAATTTCAGTTATTGACAAAAGCAATCCCACAAACATTAGACATCTTATTGACATACAGATCATGTCTATATTGTGGTTGTAGGGTCCATAGAATATCCATAAGATGTCTAATGTGAGATGCCTCCATCAGCATTCCTGGAGTTCCACTTTGTTGCAATTGAATTGCAACAAAATGCTCATTAAAATAGTCCCACAGCAGTTATTTCATGAGAGGGGAAAGAAAACAGGACAAGGAAAAAATCCAAGGGGGCATGGAGTCTTTGTGTTTGTGAAGATTGGATTATCTCTGCTAGACTGACCCAGGATCTGCCACCAGCTGTTGTTTGCATTCTGCCTTCAGTCTGGAAATTAATGACAATCACATGATCATGTCAAGTTTACATTCTTCTGTCACACCATCCTTGTCTTCATCCTTTCTTTGATTTCACTCCATTTACTACTTTATCTTGTCAGGCTGTTTAACAAATCTCTCTTGGTTTCTCTCACACATTTTTCTTTCGTTCTTTCTTTCTTTCTTTCTCTCTCTCCAGCCATCTGCTGCCGCAGCTTTAAGATTGCAGTAAAGGTGCATGAGCCGGTTTTGAAGCCTCGTGTCTCAGCTCTGTGTGTTTGTGTCTCCCTCTCCGCTGCCATGCTGTTCTTTGATCACCAGCATTGTTTATTTGTGGTTGGAGACATGATGGTACGCTACAGCGGGTAATCAGACGCCGCCCACACATGCTCACACGCCCCTCCCCATTACACCCTCATCAGCTCCTTCAAACATCATTAAGAAACTGGAGGAGAACACGTTGCACACAATCATGTTGTGCATAAACATGTTTCTCAGACTTTATTCTGTGTACAGACACGTAATCATCGGGTCTTAAAGGAAAATTCCACTTTATTACAGCCTACCTCAGAATATTGTAGCTTTCCTGATTCCTATCAGTCACAGTAACACTTAGTTTTCAGTGTAATTGCTTAGATCTTGGGACATGGCAACATAACTAAAATACAGCCTGCCATAGACACACACACACACACACACACACACACACACCACACACACACACACACACACACACACACACACACACACACACACACACACACACACACACACACACACACACACACACACACACACACACACACAAACAGAGGCTGGAAACAAACCTGCAGTTTAGATTATTTCAACCTCCTCATTTGGAGTTTAATCCCAGTCACGCACCTGAAAGCACAGTCAGGGAGCGCATGTGCTGCTCAAAGAGGAAAATGGCAGAAAATGATGGAATTTTTCATTTTTCTAATTTACCTCTGAATAAAATTACACTTGAGGCGCACAGTGTCTTAGTGGTTAGCACTGCTGCCTCACAAGAAGAATATCATGGGATTGCTGGTCCTTTCTGTTTGGAGTGTGCATGTTCTCCCCATGTTCACGTGGTTTCCTCTGGGTGCTCCGGCTTTCTCCCACTTCCAAAGACATGAAGGTTAGATGAGTTGTGAGTGTGTGTGTGAATAAGTCTGTCTGTCTATATGTGGTCCTGCGGCAGACTGGTGTCCTGTCCAGGGTGGTCCCCACTTCTCACACTATAACTGCTGGGATAGACTCCAGCTCCCTGTGACCCTTGAATGAAGTAAGTGAACATAGAAAATGAATGAATGGGTGAATGAAATTAAACTTGCTTTTTTCCTGTGATGGAACTGGTACCACTTTCAGATTCCATCGAGGTCTGTTGTTTTGTCTTTCCAGATAAGAAAATTGAGGAGAAACTTTAGAATTTTCTTATTGTAAATTTGATATTCTCAAAAAGCCCACAGGACTTTTCAAACCTGCGTTCCCAGATGTCGGCAATAAGAAGTGAATACAGTAGCACTTGTACATAGAAATGGTGTCTAGAAGGATGAAAGCAAAACACCTTTTGCAAAAGTGTTTTGCTTTCATATTCCGCCATCTGAATATATAACTGATTTGCATCCATCCATCCATCCATCCATCCATCCATCCATCCATCCATCCATTTCTGAGATCAGTTTAAATCAGTTCAGATTATTTTTTTTGGGGGGGGGGGGGGGGGGGGGGGTGCAGTGCGGGTCATCAGTGCGAGTTATATCTTTCCTCATATGTATGGGAACCATAACAGCGCTGCCGAAACTGCAAGCTAAAACACTCAAGGTCATTGGTTGCTTTTTCTACAACAGTGAACTTTCAGCCAATCAGAATCTCTGTAGCACTGGTACCACAGTCTCTTATGCAGAGAGACTGGTAGCGTGTTTTTGAAAACATGGCTGTGATTGGTCCATCTGATACATCGGCCGCTATTGGCTATCACACCACGCTCTGTGATTGGCTGTGGCGTAACTGCAGAAAATGTGAAAAAGAAACCAACTTAGAATCTCTGTAAATCTAAAGTCACTGAAAGTACCCGGATGTGGACATTTTGAATTCCTGCAAGTTTTGGTCTGTCAAGCTGCATCTTTAACATGGCCAAAATTACTGAGAGAGAGGACGAAGACTGTGCTAAAGACATCGATAGTGGAGTTAAAAAAGGTTTAAGTGGACATGGTTGGAGCGGGAGGTGGACATGGACAAAGGAAAACTCTGAATTTGTCCGCAAGGCTGAGCTGCCCGGTAAAGCCCTCTGCACACTATGTTCGGATTTCATCAACAAAACCTTGGAAGAACACCACAAGACGAAGAAACATGTCATAAAATTAATATTAAATGGACTAATCTTCCCAGATCCACAGCGCAGAAGAGGCGCAGCTAGGCCCAAAGCCCACAGCATTCGTACCGGTCAGCGACCAAACATCCAGTGCTCAGGTGCATGTGCAGTAATTTTATTCATGCAATTAAAATGTGTTTACAATCACTGACTTTTTTAAGTGTGGTGCAGTTATTGTGCACTTACTGAAGTAGAATTCAGTGCTGCAAAACCCGCATTTGGATACAGATTTTTGTCAAAATTGTTGGGGAAAGTGTAGTGACATGGACCCACAACAGGGGGCACAAATGAACGGTCAATAGATGAGCCAACAGGTAACAATTTAATGTTGTTAATGTGCACAACGACTATACAGACAATCTCAGAATATGATAGCAGTCTATACACAAAGGTGACGTGTGGGCAGGCTCGAGGATAGAAGACGTCTGTCCTGAGAAGAGCCGGAACCACACGATTTCCGCCGCCACCGAACCTGGTGAATACTGGAGCCGCCAAGTCCCGAATTCCCAGGTGATCACCGTCCCCGACTGTCGGATCTGGTACTGCTGGTGAGGAGCACAAACAGTGATATGTGGTGTGGTGCACACCCAGTAACAAAAACAGTCAGAAGGTGGAAAGTCACCTCCACCTCTAATCACACACTCGTGCAGCTCCTGTTAACCACTTATCTGGTTGGAGTGTGAAGCGAAGCCGTCGCTGATCACACCAAACGCCAATCCCACAGATAAGGAAATACTTACAGAAAAACAGCTGCAAAGAAGTTCAGACTATTAGTCAGTGTTCAGTTTAGCAGAGAATTACCTTCACAGGTAGATGATATCTCGGGTTTTATGGAGTAGTATGATGAAGCGTAGATGGGTGACAGCTGTCATGAGATAATGAGTGACAGCTGTCACACCCGGCTGTGTCCTCTCATGCCTGAAGCCCGCACTTCAGGCAGGGCGCCCTCTGGTGGTGGGCCAGCAGTACCTCCTCTTCTGGCGGCCCACACAACAAAAATTTGTTTCCATGTTCCATTTATTTTGTCATATAAAAGCACTAACTTAAAAAAATATGTATTTTATGGCTTTATTTTGACACAAAACACGGTTTTTCTCAAAACGTGTGAAGAAAAACAAACCCTTTTTCTTCTGTGGCGTATAATGGCAGCCAGCCTCCTTATTGTTAAATCAAATCAAATCAAATCAATTTTATTTATATAGCGCCAAATCACAACAAACAGTTGCCCCAAGGTGATTTATATTGTAAGGCAAAGCCATACAATAATTACAGAAAAACCCCAACGGTCTAAACGACCCCCTGTGAGCAAGCACTTGGCGACAGTGGGAAGGAAAAACTCCCTTTTAACAGGAAGAAACCTCCAGCAGAACCAGGCTCAGGGAGGGGCACTCTTCTGCTGGGACTGGTTGGGGCTGAGGGAGAGAACCAGGAAAAAGACATGCTGTGGAGGGGAGCAGAGATCAATCACTAATGATTAAATGCAGAGTGGTGCATACAGAGCAAAAAGAGAAAGAAACACTCAGTGCATCATGGGAACCCCCCAGCAGCATAAGTCTATAGCAGCATAACTAAGGGATGGTTCAGGGTCACCTGATCCAGCCCTAACTATAAGCTTTAGCAAAAAGGAAAGTTTTAAGCCTAATCTTAAAAGTAGAGAGGGTGTCTGTCTCCCTGATCCGAATTGGGAGCTGGTTCCACAGGAGAGGAGCTTGAAAGCTGAAGGCTCTGCCTCCCATTCTACTCTTAAAAACCCTAGGAACTACAAGTAAGCCTGCAGTCTGAGAGCGAAGCGCTCTATTGGGGTGATATGGTACTATGAGGTCCTTAAGATAATATGGGACCTGATTATTCAAAACCTTAGAAGTAAGAAGAAGAATTTTAAATTCTATTCTAGAATTAACAGGAAGCCAATGAAGAGAGGCCAATATGGGTGAAATATGCTCTCTCCTTCTAGTCCCCGTCAGTACTCTAGCTGCAGCATTTTGAATTAACTGAAGGCTTTTCAGGGAACTTTTAGTACAACCTGATAACAATGAATTACAATAGTCCAGCCTAGAGGAAATAAATGCATGAATTAGTTTTTCAGCATCACTCTGAGACAAGACCTTTCTAATTTTAGAGATATTGCGCAAATGCAAAAAAGCAGTCCTACATATTTGTTTAATATGCGCATTGAAGGACATATCCTGATCAAAAATGACTCCAAGATTTCTCACAGTATTACTAGAGGTCAGGGTAATGCCATCCAGAGTAAGGATCTGGTTAGACACCATGTTTCTAAGATTTGTGGGGCCAAGTACAATAACTTCAGTTCTATCTGAGTTTAAAAGCAGGAAATTAGAGGTCATCCATGCCTTTATGTCTGTAAGACAATCCTGCAGTTTAGCTAATTGGTGTGTGTCCTCTGGCTTCATGGATAGACAAAGCTGAGTATCATCTTCGTAACAATGAAAATTTAAGTAATGCTGTCTAATAATACTGCCTAAGGGAAGCATGTATAAAGTGAATAAAATTGCTCCTAGCACAGAACCTTGTGGAACTCCATAATTAACCTTAGTCTGTGAAGAAGATTCCCCATTTACATGAACAAATTGTAATCTATTAGATAAATATGATTCAAACCACCACAGCGCAATGCCTTTAATACCAATGGCATGCTCTAATCTCTGTAATAAAATTTTATGGTCAACAGTATCAAAAGCAGCACTGAGGTCTAACAGGACAAGCACAGAGATGAGTCCACTGTCCGAGGCCAAAAGAAGATCATTTGTAACCTTCACTAATGCTGTTTCTGTACTATGATGAATGCTAAAACCTGACTGAAACTCTTCAAATAGACTATTTCTCTGCAGATGATCAGTTAGCTGTTTTACAACTACCATTTCAAGAATTTTTGAGAGAAAAAGAAGGTTGGAGATTGGCCTATAATTAGCTAAGATAGCTGGGTCAAGTGATGGCTTTTTAAGTAATGGCTTAATTACTGCCACCTTAAAAGCCTGTGGTACATAGCCAACTAATAAAGATAGATTGATCATATTTAAGATCGAAGCATTAATTAATGGTAGGGCTTCCTTGAGCAGCCTGGTAGGAATGGAGTCTAATAGACATGTTGATGGTTTGGAGGCAGTAACTAATGAAAATAACTCAGACAGAACAATCGGAGAGAAAGAGTCTAACCAAATACCGGCATCACTGAAAGCAGCCAAAGATAACGATATGACTTTGGGATGGTTATGAGTAATTTTTTCTCTAATAGTTAAAATTGTATTAGCAAAGAAAGTCATGAAGTCATTACTAGTTAAAGTTGAAGGAATACTCAGCTCAATAGAGCTCTGACTCTTTGTCAGCCTGGCTACAGTGCCGAAAAGAAACCTGGGGTTGTTCTTATTTTCTTCAATAAGTGATGAGTAGTAAGATGTCCTAGCTTTACGGAGGGCTTTTTATAGAGCAACAGACCTTTTTCCAGGCTAAGTGAAGATCTTCTAAATTAGTGAGATGCCATTTCCTCTACAACTTACGGGTTATCTGCTTTAAGCTGCGAGTTTGTGAGTTATACCACAGAGTCAGGCATTTCTGATTTAAGGCTCTCTTTTTCAGAGGAGCTACAGCATCCAAAGTTGTCCTCAATGAGGATGTAAAAACTATTGACGAGATAATCTATCTCACTCACAGAGTATAGGTAGCTACTCTGCCCTGTGTTGGTATATGGCATTGGAGAACATAAAGAAGGAATCATATCCTTAAACCTAGTTACAGCGCTTTCCGAAAGACTTCTACTGTAATGAAACTTATTCCCCACTGCTGGGTAGTCCATCAGAGTAAATGTAATATTATAAAGAAATGATCAGACAGAAGGGGGTTTTCAGGGAATACTGTTAAGTCTTCAATTTCCATACCATAAGTCAGAACAAGATCTAGGTATGATTAAAGTGGTGGGTGGACTCATTTACATTTTGAGCAAAGCCAATCGAGTCTAACAATAGATTAAATGCAGTGTTGAGACTGTCATTCTCAGCATCTGTGTGGATGTTAAAATCGCCCACTATAATTATCTTATCTGAGCTAAGCACTAAGTCAGACAAAAGGTCCGAAAATTCACAGAGAAACTCACAGTAATGACCAGGTGGACGATAGATAACAACAAATAAAACTGGTTTTTGGGACTTCCAATTTGGATGGACAAGACTAAGAGTCAAGCTTTCAAATGAATTAAAGCTCTGTCTGGGTTTTTGATTAATTAATAAGCTGGAGTGGAAGATTGCTGCTAATCCTCCCCTTCAGCCCGTGCTATGAGCGTTCTGGCAGTTAGTGTGACTCGGGGGTGTTGACTCATTTAAACTAACATATTCATCCTGCTGTAACCAGGTTTCTGTAAGGCAGAATAAATCAATATGTTGATCAATTATTATTTCATTTACTAACAGAGACTTAGAAGAGAGAGACCTAATGTTTAATAAACCACATTTAACTGTTTTAGTCTGTGGTGCAGTTGAAGGTGCTATATTATTTTTTCTTTTTGAATTTTTATGCTTAAATAGATTTTTACTGGTTATTGGTGGTCTGGGAGCAGGCACCGTCTCTACGGGGATGGGGTAATGAGGGGATGGCAGGGGGAGAGAAGCTGCAGAGAGGTGTGTAAGACTACAATTCTGCTTCCTGGTCCCAACCCTGGGTAGTCACGGTTTGGAGGATTTAATAAAATTGGCCAGATTTCTAGAAATGAGAGCTGCTCCATCCAAAGTGGGATGGATGCCGTCTCTCCTAACAAGACCAGGTTTTCCCCAGAAGCTTTGCCAATTATCTATGAAGCCCACCTCATTTTTTGGACACCACTCAGACAGCCAGCAATTCAAGGAGAACATGCGGCTAAACATGTCACTCCCGGTCTGACTGGGGAGGGGCCCAGAGAAAACTACAGAGTCCGACATTGTTTTTGCAAAGTTACACACCGATTCAATGTTAATTTTAGTGACCTCCGACTGGTGTAACCGGGTGTCATTACTGCCGACGTGAATTACAATCTTACCAAATTTACGCTTAGCCTTAGCCAGCAGTTACATTACTGCCACCTACTACATCATTATAGGAGTATTAAATCCTCTCTTAGTCCAGTGTCTTTCAAAAAGCTAACACTCCCCCCCTCACTTGACTTTGTGGCTAAAATACTTCCTACAGAAACTTCTTTCAGGCCTTACAATTGATTTCCTTTAGTTTTTACTCTTTAATAGATAAACCATTCAAAATGACAAAAATATATTTTGCCTGCATGCTGAAATCTCCATGCATTAATTTTATTTTTTATTTTGATGAATTTCATAGACTGCGGTACAGCTGGTGCCCAAGATGTGTGCTTTTTAATGATACTATGCTGTATGTGCCTGTGGGGTTTTACTGCTGGCTGACATAAATAGTTGGGGTGCAAACTCACATGGTGTGATTTCAGAATTTATTATGGGGCAACAATTTGTAAGCATACATTTTACATGTAAATATGAATAAAGTCACTGTTTTATACCACAAATGTTGTTTTGATAGGTTTTAATCTCTTTAAATGATTTACATATGCTTGCATGAAGTTCCAGTATATTTCGGCGCTCACTGCAACTTAAGGAAAGACACTCAAAGAACAGTTTTGACAAGTTGCTATGGCATTCATAGTAAGTACATATACTATAGCACTAGCAGGTACGTATCACTGAAAGAAGGTCTACATAGACAGATTCTTTATTACAGTAAGACTTTCACATACCTCAACATACAAAAAAATATCAAATGGAAATTCAAGAAATTAGGTCTCTCTGGAGGTCCTGAAATGCCTCTAAAATACTCAAAACCCATGGGCTCCCACCAGGGGCACAGCCCCTGGACCCTGCTGGCAGCCTATGACGACCCCCGGGCCCCCACTGATTTTCAGAGTATTTTTTCTTTGCCCATTCTCATCCTTGATTAACGCCCCCGTCACACATAGCAAGAATTTGCCGGAATTATACCCAACATGGCAAATATTGCCATAATCTGATGCCGCCAGGAGGAAAAGAGGTGCGGCCAGTAGAGTCGTGCAGACAGACTGCCTCGTCCACACCTGTCAGATCGCATCCAGTTCGTATGGAGATGACACAGACTGCTGTCAGATGGCTATAAAAGGCGCTGCAGACTGCCCGACGTCCAAATGTGTGGGATGGCAAACACGAGACGGAGCACTGTGTCCCCTACACGCGCAAATCCCCGCGAGTGTGCAGCGTGGCTTGTGTGCAATTATCACTCAGTCATGTGTGGTGTGTGGTGTGTGTCTGTGTGGTGTGTGTATGCATGCATAATGCTGCATGGGCCACTAAGCATGGGTGCAGGGCGCGTGCTTAGTCAGGTCATCCCATCAGGCTTTGCAGTGCCAATGTATCTTGAGGTTTCCTTGTATGCTCTCAAATCATTTGGATCCCCATTATTCCGCAATCTGAATATGTAAATTGT
This sequence comes from Thalassophryne amazonica, assembly GCF_902500255.1. Classification (NCBI taxonomy): domain Eukaryota; kingdom Metazoa; phylum Chordata; class Actinopteri; order Batrachoidiformes; family Batrachoididae; genus Thalassophryne; species Thalassophryne amazonica. Next base: position 122,424,568 of record NC_047103.1, on the reverse strand, counting down.
GGTCAGATGGTCCTCAGACTGCCATGGACCAGCCGTCAATAGGTGCCCCATCTCGACCAACACGGAGAGTTTTGAACATGTTCATCAAACTCTGGCCGCCGACCAATTTTGACCAACGTGTCGACTTCTGCAGATGGTTGTCAGAACCATTTTGGAACTGAAATCTGACACTTTTTGGATGTGCAACGATTCATCCGGCATGTGTGATGGGAGTAGAAGGGTTCTATTTGAGATAATATTAAAAAATAACACTAATATATATTATATCTGTCTGTCTGTCTGTCTGTCTGTCTGTCTGTCTGTCTGTCTGTCTGTCTATCTATCTATCTATCTATCTATCTATCTATCTATCTATCTATCTATCTATCTATCTATCTGATATATAATTATAGCATATCCAAATAAACTGGAGAATAGCAGCACCGTGTAATGTGTCAAAACAAAATACTATTTGAAAATTACAAAAAAATACTTTTGCCTCTGAAGCTGATTTGATCACAAAAAAAAGCATCATAAAACAGACAATATTAAGCTCCCTGCCCAAGGGCCCTTAGTGATTTTCTGGTCTGGTTGGACTTTGAAACTCTGGTCTGAAGCCTGATGTTTAACCGCTAGACCATCACCTCCCCTAGTGAATTAATTCATAGCGGCTTATTTTTAACAAAACACATCCACTGCCTAAATAAAATGTAATGTGACATTTATCATGTCTTTCTATGTAATAGGATAAGCAGAAAGTCCTGTGCCTCTCTGAATGCTGTCAACTGCACAGTCTGTGGTCAGAACTGTGGACAGCTCCAAGGACAATTAAACACTCAAAAGTGGTTGCCAGTGAAGAGAATATTTCACTGGAGTGAAATGCACCCTGTCATAGGAATGTGCATTTGAAGATCATGAAGATAGTTGAGCCCTGCTGAATTTGGGCTGAGGTGATGGTCTCGTGGTTAAGCATTGGGCTTGAGACCAGAGGATCCTCAGTTCAAATCCCAGCCTGACCAGAAAATCACTAAGGGCCCTTGGGTAAGGTCCTTAATCCTCTAGTTGCTCCCGGTGTGTGGTGAGCACCTTGTATGTCAGCAGCCTCACAGCGGGGTGAATGTGAGGCATTATTTGTAAAGCGCTTTGAGCGTCTGATGCAGATGGAAAAGCGCTATATAAATGCAGTCCATTTAATTTGGGCTTGCGCCAAACATCAGGTGCCTCCCGTGACAAACCATTTCCAAGGCACATTCATTTTTAATTGAGTAAATGTTCAATAAATGACATTAAAATATGTGAGTTTGTGTTATGCTGAACACCTACAATGGCCAGTTGACTTTACTTTGTGCTTGTGGTCATTAACGCACATGAAATCCTCATTTATACCGCTGTCTACATCCTGTTACCACCTGTTGTCATTATTGCAATTATCTGAGTAATTTACCTGCAAGAAGTTCTCCAACTTAACTCACAAAAGTTTGGAATCCCCACACAATTTAGCACTTCTTAAATGGATCTTTTCCCCCGTTTTAGAACTTAACTGCACACAAACCTGTCTGCTGTGTTGCTGGAACAGCAAATGAATATCAGCGTATATTTATGAACTGATCAATATGAAATGTGACAAATTCAACTGTCTGTCTGTCTCAAATTTGTTCCCCAGAATGAAGAAAATATTATTGTTATTGTTGTTTTTATTGTTATTATTACTGTTTATTATTTAAGTTTGACTTTTTCCCCACACATTTCTAAGGTCTTGTATCACTTACAGCTACTTTTCATGTCCAGGCTCCTCTTTCACTGACTTTGTGTGGAATTCTACTCTATCAGTTTGTGAAATAATGTTAATAATAATAAAAAGAAAGTTTCAGCTGTTGGCCGCAATTTTTGTCTGGACTGACCTGACTTTTATTGGCAGCCACCTTGGCAAACAGCGCCTGGGAGACCTTTGCCCGCTTCATCTCCTGCTGGATTTCCTCGTAGATCCCCAGTGTGATGTTCACCAGTGACTCCAGCTTCAGAGGAACCTCAGCAACCACACTACACTTAGTCTGCAAAAAACAGAACTGGCAGCATCAATACAATGTTAAAATACATTCCATAGAAAATGTTCACTTTTTGCAAAAAAAAAAAAAAAAAAGTGAGCATGAGACCTTTGATGAACTGCTGCTCTAAATTATTATTCTTACTTGGCTCTTTATTACTGTGTGCACTGGCAAGGAGGCATTGTTTTCATTTGTGTGTGTGTGTGTGTGTGTGGACAAGGTAATTAAGGACATTATGGACGATGCCAGTCACTCTCTGCCACCATCATCAGCAACCAGAGGAGCCTCTCAGCCACAGACTGCTCCTTCCCAAGTGCAGGACTAACAGACTGAAAAACTCAGGCTATCAGACTGTACAACTCCTCACTCAGCAGGGAGTCATGACAGCAAATATTCATTCTAATTCATTCCATGATGGGTGCACGAAATTAAAAGTGGTTATGGTTAGGGTGGGGGGAAGGAGTAGGATTAGGTTATGATTAAGGTTAGGGTCAGGGGTAGGAGTATGGGTCTGTAATAGTGAGTTAAAAAAAAAAAACATCATGAAAATTTGACTCATTTCGTCATGGGAGCACACAAAAAAACAAAAAACAAAACAAAAAACAAACGTGAGACTGGGGTGGGACAGCAATACGGAGGTTTCTGAAACAAATGTGTAGCTCTGTCTCTCCAACCTCAGCTGCTCATAATGGACAATACGAGTAGTTTGTTCTGTTGTTGTAATTTATCATACTTTTTTTGTATTGGTGGATCCTTAATGGGATTTATTTTCATGGCTAGCAGAATGTTAAACAGTCAAAGAATACCTGTGGTGAACGCTAGCGTGAATAAAGGGAGTGTTGTGGCGAATGAAATTATTGCAGAAAAGACTTTCAGCTTTTAGAAAAAAGATCCAAATTCATTGACATATTTGAACATCTGACGTAACACTTGTGCCAAATCAGTATGTAGATCCGCCTTGAATCTACTATGACAACCCCAAGTGAAAACAAGGGAGCAGCCAAAAGGACTTATATTACCAAAAATACTATTGCAATCATGTACATTTATATTATTGTGTGTAAGTTTGCAGGACATCTTAAGCCTTTCATTTTAGTTATCCATTGCAAAAGCTAAAAATAAATAAACCATGACAAAACTGTTACAAAGAATAACCAGGGGCAACATAAATATAATTGTAAAGTTAAAAGCTCAACAGTTCTTTTTCCATGTTCAAATCATGGCAGCTGACCTAGTTTGCAGAATTGCTCAGTTGTTCATAAGAAATGCAGAGTTTAATTATATGCACTTAAATTAAGAGAAGACATAGAGAAATAATTCTGCTTTCTAGTCAGTTTGGTTCAATTGCATCAACATTATTTTCTGACTAAGCTGGATCACATGTGCACACAAACAAAATCATTAAATCCCACTTACAAAAGACTTTATCATCTGATCCAGATTAAAGAAAACAAATCCAGCTTTGGTTCCTCTGCAAGCAGTAGAGTTCAATGCATCTTTTGTACATCTGTGACAAAATGTCACTTAATGTGAACAAAGACTTGTTGACTGCCTTGTTTTGGAACCGCATGACTGAATATTTATATTCAATATTGATACATCTCATCAACAGCTTGTCATCTTCATCTTCATTGGCTGAATCAGGTTATTCAATTATTTTTTGCATGTGAGAAAGATGCTCACTAACAAGTGATCCTAAATGTTGAATTTTTTTCTGCATCTGCTTCTACAGACATTTTATATGTTATCTACATTTTCCAAAACTGCTCTACACAGATTCATTCAATCATTCATTAATTTTCTGCCTCTTATCCAGGTGCAAGTCACAGTGACAGCTGACTATCCTCAGCCAAATCCTGTAACTCTTCCTGGGGGATCCTGAGGCATTCCCAAACCAATTGGAAATATAATCCCTCCAATGTGTCCTGGGTATTTCCCGGGGACTCCTCCCATTTGAACGTGCCTGGGAGACAACCCTAGGGAGATGACCAGGGGACATCCTCGCCAGATGCCCGAACCACCTCAGCTGGCTCCTTTTGATGTAAAGAAGCAGCAGCTGTAATCCAACTCCCTCCTGGATAGACGAGATTCTCAGTCTGTCCAGAAGTGAAAGCCCAGGTACCCGACGGAAGAATCTAATTTCCGACGCTTGTATCCGCGACCTTATTCTTTTGATCATTACCCAAATTTCATGGCCATAAGTGAGGATAGGAGCATAAATTGACTAGTAAATTGAGACCCTCTCCTTCTGGCTCAGCTCCTTCCTTCCACGAAAATCTGGTACAGCATCTGTAAAACCAAAGTCTTTGCCCCAATCCATCTATCTTCACCCCAGTCCTGAACAAGTCCCCAAGATACTTAAACTCTTCCACTTGGGGTAGCAACTCCCCTGACCCAGAGGGGACAATCCACCCTTTTTTTCCAACAGAGGACTATGGTATCAGATTTCAAGGTACTGATTCTCATTCAAGTCGCTTCACACTTGTTCTCAAACCTGCTCAGTGGACATCGGAGGTCGCTGCTGGATGAAGCCAATAGAACCATGACCCTCAAAAAGCAAAGATCCAACTCTGGAGTCAGCAAACTGGACACCCTCTGGTCCCTTACTGTGCCTTGAAATCCGGTCCATGAACAATACAAACAGGATTGATGACAAGGTGCAGCTCTGGCAGAGTCCAACACCCACTGGGAACAGGTAATGTTCCCATGTTGTTGTTGGTGTTCATTCAGCTGCTCCCAGTTTTTGTTCAAGGTCGCCACAGCGTATACAGTCAGATCCGCATCAGTAATTGGCATAGGTTTTACGCCGGATGCCCTCCCTGACGCAACTACAGTTTTACCTGGAGAAACACACACAGCCGCTGGTGTTCCAAAGAGGTCTCCCATTGAAGTACTAACCAGATCCAGCTCTGCTTAGTTTCTGAAATCTGACGGGATCAGGCTGACACAGAGCAGACCGGCTGCTAGGTAACGTTCCCATGTAATGTAATGTAATGCCGAGAATGAGGACACAGCTACAAATTTGGTCATATAGAGACTGGATAGCATGTTGCAGCGGTTCTTCATACTTCATACTTCATACTTCCACGGTGTACACCACAGGACACCTCAAGGGATCCAGTGTAATGCCTTTTCCAAGTCCCCCAAAACACAAATAAACTGGTCCCCAAAACACAAATAAACTGGTTGGTCATACTGCCAAGATGCTGGTAATATCCTTGTGAGGGTAAAGAGCTGGTCCACTGTTCCAGACTGTAACCTGCATTGGTCCTCCTGAATTGGAGGTTCCTATTACCCTAACATTGGGTTTCCCAGGGAGGCTGAGAAGTGGGATTCCTCTATAAGTCAAGCACATTCTCCAATGCCCTTTTTTAAAAGGGGGACTACCACCCCAGTTTGCTAATCCAGAGGTGTCACCCATGACAACACCCTATATAAAAATTCCCCTGAACGGTAAAATCTTCAAACACTAGGTGACACTGAAGTACTTATGCAGCGATGGTGGAAATTCACACAGCCGATGACAGTGACATCAGAGATTATGAGGGAGCTTCTCCAGACTTGCGTGAGGTCACTGGGAAGGACACAGTGGACAGCCAATCCCAGTCGAGGAGGCCCCGTGATGTCACTGGCTAGTCTCTCTCTGGCTGGTAATCCATCATGGTTGGAAAACGCTCAAAAAATAGCTGTGTTTCTGTGTAAATCTAACATGTTTGTCATATATTATGTAAAAGGTGTACACTCCTTTGCCCAATGACTGCTGGCATAGGATCTAACCCCTGCGTTCAAAACCCTTAACTGGAATAGGCACGTATAGAGAGTGTGAATGAAATGAATGAATATTTTAGAGGTCATTAAAATGAGTTTGATGTGCAGTTTAGGTGCAGTCACGGTTTGTTGCTTTTATGTGTTACTGACTGAAAATAACTAATTGTTTAAACACAAAAACAATGCATCTCATACCGCTGACATTGCTCTTATGTAGTTTTGGTGTGTGAGTACCTGTGGTTTCTATGTGTGGTGGTGTGTGTGATGTGGTTGGTAGTGTGGTTTTGGCTTTGGTTGCCCCTCTCTCTCTCCTCCTGGTAGATGCGGTCGCGCTCGGCCTCTGGCAGGCTCAGGAAGCTCTGCATGGCTTTCAGATTGACAAGCAGCGACTGTGAAGCAGAGCGAGGATCTTCCTCCTTACGAAGGATCTCTGAGAGGAGGCCCTGCAGTACAGACAATGGAAACAGACACAGAAAATGGTAGATGGGACTCACTTAAAACACCAGCGTTTTACATATCTGACATTGATTCCTGCAAAAGAATTCAAAGATTCAGGAATTTGTAATTGTCATTCCAAAACATGTGGTACATGAGGAGGAACAAAACAAAGTACTGTAGTCCCAGTTAGGCAAGCAAGAAAATTTTAAAATGAAAATAAAATACAGACACATCCACGTATTCCTGATAAAAAAAATAGAATACCCACATACCTTCACTGACATATGTGATTGAGTGTGATGAGAATATACAGTGGCTACGTTTACATGCTGTTACTATTTGGAATAAGGTCAATATTCCGGTTTCTGAATCATTAGGAATAACCCGTTTACATGCTTAAGCAGACAGAGTTACTCCTGTATACATGGTCATTGGTATCATTTGGAATATCCCCATCTAAACAGCGATGCAAGTCTTCCACCGGTGCTTGATTTAGTCTGGCGTTTGTGCAAATCCTGCTTCGCGTATCTTTGCGGCCACCTTCTTATAAATGTCGCCGGTACGTTCTACCATCAATAAAAGACATCATATTCATGTCTTTCACGATACTAATGAAGTACAGTGATCCCTCATTTCTCGCAGGAGTTAACGTTGTAAAATAACCCGCAATAGGCGAAATCCGCGAAGCAGTCAGCGTTACTTTTTACAATTATTACAGATGTTTTAAAGCTGTAAAACTCCTCACTACACACTTTATACACTTTTCTCAAACAGGCATTAACATTTTCTCACTTTTCTCTCCTGTGTAAACACTCTCTTTTTTCTTCTGGGCAAGAAGATTATAAACAGACACACACAGAACACAATGTGCGTTCTCTCCCTTCGCTCACTGCCTCCGGGGGTATGGATGCAGGATCCGCAAAGAATCCAAGTCATGGCCACGGAGCTCTGCGGCTGCGGTATACCGAGACCCTGCGGTGCTGTGGATTTTTCCGCAAGAAATCTATCCTTGCGGGCGGCCGGCGTGCTCCGCATCAAAACAGCGAGCGTAGTCTCTGGACCTGTTAACAGAGGTTGGCACAGCTCCGCACAGCGGGGGGAATGAGTGGCCTGCTGTGGTGTTTACCAAGCCCGCAGACCAGTAAGCACATTGGAGGCAGTGAGAGCAATCGTGGTGATGCTGACCAGTGCCGCGACCAGCCCGCCTGATAAGGACACAGAACACAATGTGCTGTTAAAAAAAAAAAGAAGCATGCAAAATTGCACAAAAAAATTCCGCAAAACTGTGAGGCTGCGAAAGGTGAACCGCGTTATAGCAAGGGACCACTGTACTCGGTTTCCTCCTCTCTCCAAAAGTGTGGTGCTGTGCTGCTGCATCTGGATTTCCCCATGCTTGTTTATCTCTGCTTCTGTGGTGTCTGGTGGGTTGTGCGCGCCGCATACAAGTAGTTGACGTACTCAAAAGATCAAGATTCCTTGCGGATAGGACAATGCGCAGAACACAAAATAATGTTCCTTTCTATGGGGATATCCCGATGTGCATTTATACGACCTGATATTTGGATTAGAAAAGGAGTAACCCAGAGGTCATATTCGGTTTTTAAAAAACGCAATATGAGCATATCAGGTTTTTGGGTGTTTACATGGACGTGCGCAACCGGGTTATTGCTAATATTCCGATTATGAAAGGATTATGAAAGGGTTATAGGCTGCATGTAAACATAGTCACTGTTGTGATCAGATCTGTACAAAATTTAATTACTTTATTGCTGACAAGACAGTCCAGTCTCACACTCAAGTCATCACATTTTGACACAAATGGTTCATTTTGACAAAACAAATAAGTTGGCTACTCCCTGGGAAAAGCTAACCCTAATCCAAAATCTAACCCAACACTGGAAACCCCAAGTGTTCAAATTAAAAAGTTTAAGGGCCCCTTCACACATAACATGACATTGGGCAGAAGACACAGAAACTAGAAGAAATCCGCAAACAAAAATGAAATGGGGAACCGCGAAACATTCCACCTGCTGCTGGGTGGGATGCATGGTTGGACAGTCCTGCATGATACTGCGGAAACAGTATTGTGCACGCTCGTGTTCGCGCGCATGAACACAGTGCAAGTACATGAAAAGTTGCACACTTAGCAGCAGAAGAAAATATTTAAAAAACACCATAATTTATAATACTTAATTCCTGTTATAAAGCATGGACGTAGACTCCCCAAGGTTATGGAACACCCTCTCTGACCACCTGAGAGCCCACAGACTATAGATTTTTTAAACAAAACTTAAAAACTTATCTTCTTAAAAAAGATTTTGCTAAATACATTTTATGGGTTCTCCTTGACCTTGATCATTTTTATCGCACTGATTTTAAATGGGGCAGCATGGTGGCTTAGTGGTTAGCACTGTTGCCTCACAGCGAAAAGGTCATGGGTTCAATTCTCACCTGTGGCCTTTGTGTGTGGAGTTGCGTGTTCTCCCTGTGTTTGCATGGGTTTCCTCCGAGTGCTCCGGTTTCCTCCCACATCCAAAGACATGCAGATTAGGTGGACTGGAAACTTTAAAACTTGTGTGTGCGGGTGTGAATGTGTTTGTTTGTCTGTATGTGGCCCTGCGACAGACATCCTGTCCAGGGTGTACCCCGCCTCACGCCCTATGACTGCTGTGACTGCTTTTTCTTCTGTTCTGTACCACTTTGAGATTGCTGAAATGTAAAGTGCAATACAAATCAATGTATTATTATTATTATTATTATTTTTACCCTCACTCATCACATGGTAAGGAATGGCCACTGACCAAGCATAAAAATAATGGCTGTAAAAATAGCATGTTAGTTTAGATTCATTCATTACAGCACTTATAATGCATAATAATAAAAAAATAAATAAATAAACTAATCGCACTTTGATCCAGTGTCATCGACTGAACGGTCCCCCCTAAAAATCGGTTTGCCCTGCCTTCACTGCACATGCGTTATTTCAGCGCATAAGCAGCGTAATTTCTGAGCATCAGCCGTGATGCACCGATTATTGCCTTGTTTCTGCTTCAAACGGCACTCCAGTCATCGTCTGTCTCAGTGACAGATATCTGAAGCTTCTTTACAACAATCGTTTCCACATAAATTTAGCATTACTTCATAATAAAAGACAGGGGAGCGATCAGAGCACCACAGCAGCACATCAAAGTCTGTCGTGCTGCTGTGCCTACGTCATTTCTGAGCATTAGTAGCCATTCACCAATTATCGCCTCGTTTCTGTTTAAAACAATCTTGTTTCTGCTTAAAACTAACTTTAGATTGATTTAAGAGGTTTTACTTTGTCATCTGATGGTTAATAATCACATTATTCCCTTTGATCGCTTTGGGTGTAGAGAGTCAGACTCAGTCAGTCTCAGATGCATGCAGAGTGAAGGCACAGTGAAGGCACAGTGAAGGCAGGGTGGACCAATTTTTAGAGGGGACCGTTCGGCCGGTGACACCGGTTTTGCTCCATTCAGTTGAAACCCCTGGAACAAACTTGTGAACTCTCCAGTGAGAAAGTATTGTACAAAATAGCATTTTACAGTTGAAAATCAGTAAGCAAGTTTTTGTTGTTTGTTACATGAGCAAGAAATAATGCGAGGCAGGACTATGCCACATTCATGTGTGAGATCCTGAGAAGAAAGCACCTGCTCAAGGACTAATGGTGTTCTCTATAAGGGCTTGATTTGAAAGTATTCTTGTTTATTTTAATTTTATGGTAACAAAGAGCACAAAATGTTTTATAATAATATCAGGTTTTCTGTTGGTTACCAATATGAAGTCCTAAAGTGCTTTGCTTGGTGAGAATAATGTACCTTTAAACAATCTGATTAAAAACACCACTGCGATCTCTCCTTGGTGGCATGGTGGATTAGTGATTAGCACTGATGCCTCACAGCAAGAAGGTTGTAGGATCGCTTCTCGCCCTTTCTGTGTGGAGTTTGCATGTTCTCCCTGAGTCTGAGTGGGTTTCCTCCAGACACTCCGATTTTCTCCCACAATCAAAACGTGTATTTTAGGGTCTCTGCAGACCCGGCGCAACGAGGGGGCATTTGGGGGCGACGCCCCTGACGTCATCAACCCCGCCCCCTCAGATGTGAGAGTTCTCAAAAATAAAAAGAAAAAAGAAAAAGAAATACTGGAAAATATAGCAAATATTAGTTATTCAATAATATCACGTATTTAACAAAAAAAAAACCAAATTAATTAACTAAAGTAATTAATTTTAAAACAAACGGATATGGCGTGTTGTGTTCAAGTGATTTGATAGGTTGAGGGGTTGCGCTTGTCAGTGCGGCAGAGGGCAAGGATCCTGAGTCCAGTGATTATGGCAAAGTGGACAACTAAAGCATGCTCGATTTATTCAAGCAGTGTCAGAGCTGGAGTTCCTGGATTCGTCAAGTCCACCAAGCAAAAGGCAGATCATGCAGCACGACTCACTTGGGGAGGGTGTTAATGCTGCGTTTACACATAATGACAAGTCACGAATGTCATTTTCTGTCATTCGTGACACATTCCTGACCATTCTTAATGTGACAACCCATCTGAATAGGTTTCTTAATAGTGCGTGTTGGTGCGTGATATTCTTGATATTCGTGGAGCATGTTTTTGCCTGTCAAAAAATCTTCCACGAATGTCACTCACACCCTCATTTCGTCTCATGTTGTGGAGGTCACAACTGAGCGTACTGATCCGTCTTGATGAGTATTGATCCTTAATAGAACGTGACAACATTCGTAGTGGTTCCTGTGATGGTTCTTGGAGCCCAAACTGTCACGCGTTATTATGAAGTAACACGGAAACTGTCAAGTTTGACACGACTTCTAACGCGGCGTCACATTTCACTGCGCGCCACGGACGAATCAGTTTTCTGTCACGTGCGCACAATTAAACTCAGCTCCAATGTCGTTCCACAGTTCTTGCTGAAAGCTCCTCAGGACGCTCCTGCAGGTGTTCCACCTGCTGTTGTAACCGAGAGCAGGAGAACGAGTCTGAGCCAGAGGAGAGAGGATGAGAGGAGACTCACGTGCAGCCAGACATCTCTGCACCTCCTCCAGTCCGGCGGAGGAAGAAGCGTGCGCACAATTAAACCCTGCTGCACCGCATTCAATTTGACTGCTGACACCAAGTCGGCTAAAAGTCTAATTTCAGTGCTCTTCAGTGCGCTCCTGAAGGTGTTCCACCTGCTGCATGTGCCTGATGTTTGGGAAAATGCGTGAGACGAGACCCGCATGAAGCCACATATCTGGCTCTGTCCTCCTCCTCCTCTCTACACCAGTCCATGGCACAGAGCCAAACTACGCATGCAGTCACAAAGTTCTTCTGAAAAACTGGAGCGATCTGAATTCGGTTGGATGAATATGGGTGTGTGTGGAGACGATCCATCTCGTTCACAACGTGACAGAACTTAACATGCGCTGTTACGCGCATAGCGCGCAACAACACAATTCTCAGGTGTCAGGTGTCCTCAGGAAACTGCTGCAACCTGTTACCACACATTACGATTAATGGCACGTGTTGCTGGAGAATTATCAGGAACCATTACGCATGGTCAAGAATAGTGGTTGTTGTGCGCTATTGCGCGTAACAGCGCATCGTTAGTTCTGTCACGTTTGTGAACGAGGTGAATTGTCTCTACACACACACCCATATTCATCCAACCGAATTCAGATCGCTCCAGTTTTTCAGAAGAACTTTGTGACTGCATGCCCAGCTAACACGGAACGTCCTTGCAACGTTGCTGGGAGGTTACATTTTCGTTGCACAATTGGGAACGTTCTGTCCACCTCCTGGCAACTTCCATCAGGAACGTTTACTTGTTACAGTTTTTGGACGTTTCTTTGGAACGTTGTACTTACGTTGAGGGGACGTTCTATTAACTACATAATTCACCAGCCTTATCAATCTATATATTGATTGATAAGGCTGGGTGAATTGGTATTGTTGTAATTTAAATAAAGTGATTCCTGTATTTTCTTTCTTAACACTTATATTTTATAACTTACTTAATTTTCCAAAAGTTTTCATTCTCAGGGATACTTTAGTAGGCCTACCGTCCCGATGATAGTCTAGTCCGGATTGACCGGTCGATCGCATGGGGGGGGGGGGGAACTCCCGCGGTTCATTCTATCTGCGCATGCGCAGGGTCAAGAGGTCGTGAGGAGCTACAGTGGAGAGTGACGCGAGCGTATAATGGTGGAGGAAAAAGATCCCAAACTTATCACTTTCATCCAGAGTGGGAGGAAGATTATTTTTTTCGTTTATTCAAATGGCAAATCCATCTGCCTTATCTGCAATGCAAACGTGGCATTACCGAAGAAAGGGAATTTTGGAGCGGCATTTTAAGATGATCCACAAGAGCTACGATGCTAGCTTCCCGGCTAAAAGCCGGCTTGCAGCACAACAGGCCATTTTCCCCTCGGACAAATACCACCAGTAAGGCTGCAACCACAGCTTCTTATCGTGCCAGCCGTGTTCTGGCAAAAAGAAAGAAATCATTCAAGGATGGTGAAATTGTGAAAGAAGCTTTCATGGAAGCTGCAGATGTGCTCTTTGCCGATTTTAAAAATCAGAAGGAGATCGTGTCTGCAGGATGTGCAGCTCTCAAGAAAGTCTGTTGCACAACGATACGAGTTAATGGAGGATATTGATCGGCAACTGAGGAATGATATTGAGGTATGTGAGTGTTTTTCTCTGCAATTCGATGAATCCACTGATACTGTGGACGTGGCTCAGCTATGTGTTTTTATTAGAATGTTTTTTGACAACATGAATGTAAAAAAAGAACTGCTGAGCATTTTACCTTTGAAAGGCCACACGAGAGGCACAGATATGTTTCAGGTTTTTATGGAATTTGTTAATAAGAGCCAGCTGCCCCTCTACAAACTCATTTCTATACCGAGCTGCCAGCTCGATGCCATCTTAATAATGTATTTATACAAACAACCATGTCATCAAATTTCATTGCATAAGAGGCCTATTAACTGATCGAGTAGTTCTGTTGTGTTTATATACGTGTTCCTGCTTTCAGCAGCATTGTAGCTGTTTCATGTATACTAAACTTGAAGCAACTTTGTAACAGATGGTACGCAGCAACGACTCGACAGACTGGAGTCAAAGGTGGACCGCATACTACAACTACTGGTGAGGAATCAGGCTGCTGAAGAAGCTGACTGCATTGGAGATAATGCAGGCCAGACTTAAAACAACGGAGGAGCTGGACCAATTCAGCAAAATGCTGGAGGACCAGGAGTTTAGGAGGACAGTGGTAAATTATTGTTCCTAACACTTTTGCAGAAGTGGTTATTTTCATAAAAGTTGCATATTGCCATTGCACACATACTTCTTTTTACTCTGTCATAGGTGAATCTGCTGAAACAGCTATCTGGATCAATGCTGAACTCCTTTGCCAAGACGATGCTCGGTGAAACTGGGAGGTGGCGGTTGTGGGCTGGCGTCAGCCTCAAAGGATGGAAAGGGAAGAAAGCCCTGCAGCCTTTCACTCTCTAGAGTTTTGAAGAGTAAGTTATCAAGGTGTCTCACTGCATCATTTAATTTTAGTTAGCAATTAAAAAGAATTTTATCGTTTATCCAGTTAAAAAGAGGAAAATACAAGACCGTTTTTATTTTGTTTTTGTGACAGAAGCCTTCAGCAACAAGATGGAAATTTACCAGATGCTATCGATGATGCGTTAACTGAAACACTGCGCCATGCAGCAAAGAGGGTAAGTAGTTAAACTTTTATGGCATCAGCAACTCACAGGTGACTTGTACTAGCACCATGGCCACACCTAGTCATTCCCTTCAATCAAATCCCGGTCCACTGTTGACTGTTTCAAGAGTGAAGACCGTGACCGGCTCACATGCACCCCAGCTCTTTGGAGCAATCTCTCTCTCTCAATCCGTTCCTCACATTCTGTATTCTCTTTCCACAAACATCTTAAAACTTATCTGTGTGGGCTCACCTTCCCTCCATAGTGTAACTGTCACTCAGCTGTGTTGACAATTGGAATTCATTCATTCATTATTGGTTTATTTGACAGGGACAGTGCATATTAATGAACGGACAATTGTTTATAGACAGTATATATACGAGGTCTGTCAATAAAGTATAGGTCCTTTTTATTTTTTTCAAAAACTTTATGGATTTCATTCATATGTTTTTACGTCAGACATGCTTGAACCCTCGTGCGCATGCGTGAGTTTTTCCGGATATTCCACTGTTAAAGGAGATTTTTTTAATGAAAGACGTGCAGACGGATTGCAGCGACGCTCCACCACAGGAAAAACACCTCTGTTAGAAGCCTTGAGGACAAGTTGGAACATGCCCAACTGTTAAACAATTTCTCAGATACTCACTCCACTGAAAGCCATCAAAAGCCGCCTGGATTTTACAAATGGTTATCAACACGGAGGTGTTTTTCCTGTGCTGCCACACAGGAAAAACCCGTCCGGACCCGTCCGCACGTCTTTCATTAAAAAAATCTCCTTTAACAGTGGAATATCCGGATAAAATGCTGAAACCGACTTCATCTGAAACTTCTCTGTTCTCTCACGACGTCCTGGATCAATAGAGCCTGAAATGTGGAGGTTTTCAGCTTCAAACAGGCTGACGACGGCGCCTGGGAGCGCTGCGCGATGTCCCACTCCGTGGGAAGTCCTTAAAGCGACAGTATCACCTCAAAATCTCTCATCAGCCGTTAAAATTTTCACCAAAAACCAGCTTAATTTTTCGAACCGTGTCCACTTCGATGTGCCTCACAGGTTTAGAAAAAATTTTGATCAAACAAAGCGCCAGTCTCTCAGCAACTTCTCAGACAAAGGAATTCCGACGAGGGGCTGGACGACTCCTCCCACAAGGAGTGCTCACAGATGGATGACATCACCGACAGGCGTGGAAAAACTCACGCATGCGCACGAGGGTTCAAGCATGTCTGACGTAAAAACATATGAATGAAATCCATATAGTCTTTGGAAAAAAAATAAAAAGGACCTATACTTTATTGACAGCCCTCGTGTACACACACACACACACACACACATACACATACACACATATATATATATATATATATCTATATATATATAGGGCACACACTTTAACGTAAATATGCCAGTTTTAGCATAATACTAATTTCCATCCATAGTCTCCAGACATAAAATATAAAACACAGAGCATTTAACAAGCATAAAAACATTGATAATTTACAATATAATACACTGTCATATTTTAATATAACCCAGAGCCATATAAAGGAGGAGTTATCTGTTCCGGTCAAGATGGAGGTTAAAATGCTGTTGTCTCAATATAAAGTTCAGGAAAGTACTGAGGTAGAATTCAGTTGTAGGTATGTACAGGTACAGTCAGTTTTATTATAAGATGCTGAATTAAAGTGCTTTGTCGCGATAGTAAAGTGCTCGATACAGCTGCAGTATCTCTTTAAAGTGCTGGTGTGCATAAGATTACCTATGTGTTGTTGTGTGCGTGTATATGAAAATATATTGTTTTCGCATGTCTTTAACTCGTAATGATTACAGGTTTGGTTATCTTTCAGCCATGTTTTAAGCTGTGTCTTGAATAAAGCAAATGTGGGGCTGAACCTGATTGTCGTTGGCAGAGTATTCCATGTGCTATTGCCCCTAATAGAGAGTACATTTTAAGCAAAGACAGTTTTTCAAAATTTGATCTCACAATCACACCTAGCGGAGGATCTGGTGTTAATTTCATTGTTACTTTTCCTGTTAATATAGTTCCTCAGAGTGGGGCCAAATTGTGTAGGGACCTGTACACAGCACAACACATTTTAAATAGCATGAAATTCTCAAAACTTAAAAGCTTATATTTTTCTAAGATTGGACGATGATGAGAAATCATTTTTTGGTCCAATATTTTTATGGCTTTTTTGTACAATTGTTCTACTGGTTTCAGTACAGTTGTTCCTGCAAAGGATTGCAAGGTTGTTAAAGGCAAACATACTGGTAGACCAAGGAAGACATCAAAGCATCAAGACAGAAAACTTAAAACAATATATCTCAAAAATCTAAAATGCACAACAAAACAAATGAGGAACGAATGGGAGGAAACTGGAGTCAACGTCTGTGACCGAACTGTAAGAAACCGCCTAAAGGAAATGGGATTTACATACAGAAAAGCTAAACAAAAGCCATCATTAACACCTAAACAGAAAAAAACAAGGTTACAATGGGCTAAGGAAAAGCAATCGTGGCCTGTGGATGACTGGATGAAAGTCATATTCAGTGATGAATCTCGAATCTGCATTGGGCAAGGTGATGATGCCGGAACTTTTGCTTGGTGCCGTTCCAATGAGATTTATAAGATGACTGCCTGAAGAGAACATGAAAATTTCCACAGTCATTGATGATATGGGGCTGCATGTCAGGTAAAGGCACTGGGGAGATGGCTGTCATACATCATCAATAAACGCACAAGTTTACGTGATATTTTGGACACTTTTCTTATCCCATCAATTGAAAGGATGTTTGGGGATGATGAAATCATTTTTCAAGATGATAATGCATCTTGCCATAGAGCAAAAACTGTGAAAACATTCCTTGCAAAAAGACATATAGGGTCAATGTCATGGCCTGCAAATAGTCCGGATCTTAATCCAATTGAAAATCTTTGGTGGAAGTTGAAGAAAATGGTCCATGACATGGCTCCAACCTGCAAAGCTGATCTGGCAACAGCAATCAGAGAAGTTGGAGCCAGATGATGAAGAGTACTGTTTGTCACTCATTAAGTCCATGCCTCAGAGACTGCAAGCTGTTATAAAAGCCAGAGGTGGTGCAACAAAATACTAGTGATGTGTTGGAGCGTTCTTTTGTTTTTCATGATTCCATAATTTTTTTCCTCAGAATTGAGTGATTCCATATTTTTTCCCCTCTGCTTGGTCTAAAAAAGTAACTGACTGCCACAATTTTTTTTCCTGATTTCTTATAGTGTTTCTTAAAGCCAGAAAGTTGCCATTTGAAATGACTTTAGTTTTGTGTCATGTCTGTGATCTGCTTTTATTCTACAAAATTAAACAACTAAATGAACATCCTCCAAGGCCGGTGATTCCACAATTTTTGCCAGTGGGTGTAGAAGTTATTGTATAGTATTTTTATGAATGGTTTTCTTTGTTTTTTAGGCAAAGGAGGAGGAAGAAAGAATTGGTACTGGTGTTAATGCTGACTCAGATGCTGGGGTGGATGAAGTCATGGGCGACGATGTGGATGCCGATGCCATGGGCGACGATGTGGATGCCGATGCCATGGACCATTGTGTAGTGAATGATGACGCCATGGACGGCAGTGCCATGAGTGACGATGCCACAATTAGCCATGGGTCAGATGAGAAGTGATTCATTTTATACTGAGAACTTATGCCTCCCCCTCTGTAAGGTGCGGGGGAGACATGAAATAAGTGCCCAATTTTCCTTGCACAACTTTTTTCCTGGATGCCATGATCATCAACTCGACTGGACTGACGCTATGTTTGTTTTGATCCACCTTTGTGATCCACCCACCATTGTGGGAACAAATCAAAAGCTGTGTTCACCACGGGGACACGTTCGGCACTATTCAGGATTATTTGCGTTTTTTTGTTTTTTTTTTACCGATGATGAACAATGCGTAAAAAAATCTGACCGATGCAACTACATCGGTCCAAACCGGTCTGGATCCGGGACTGATGTTGCTGCTTTAAAGGGTGGGCGGTGGAGACATCTTCAGTTTTTGTTTAACGTTGACCCTTCTAGTTCATTTTATACTGAGAACGTATCCATGGCTTAATGCTATTGTAACTGTAATAATACTGGATGATGTCACCTGGCTTAGTACCTGAGAGATTGGAGTGTATTTTACCTGTTTCTATGACTGTATTATTTTATGTGTTTATTTATGTAAGGTAAATTATTCTATTGAAGTTTTATTGCTCTGAAGTCACTGATTGAAAATAAATTTTGTTTTCTAGTGTATACAATTGCACAGTGAAAATAACAAAATCTTTGAACCTTAGTCATGGGTCACACATCATGGATGAGAACTGATCCCTGGCTTAATGCTATTGTAATTGTAATAATACTGGAGGGCGGATGAGAACTAATCAAGTTACTGAGAACTTGTCCATGGCTTAATGCATTGCTATTGTAATAATACTTCTAAAGTAATAAACTTGCAATTTACAGACTCATGCAGTGTTCACAGTGTTCCTTCGTGTTGGGGGACATTGCAACAACGTTGCAGCAGTGTTGTGTCACGACCTCCTGAGAACATTCTAGATTGGGTGGTTGGCAACGTTCTTGGCAACATCCCTGGAACGTTCTGGAGAGTCTACAAATGAACGTTCCTACAACGTTGTGATGCAACGTTACTGCCACTTTGATGTAACGTTCAGGCAACGTTCCATTGTTAGCTGGGTGCGTAGTTGGGCTCTGTGCCATGGAGTGGCGCACATGCCCAATTGCGCTGTGTTTGCGCTTGTGATGGAGGGCTGTATGTGGGGTTAATCTACTGTCTTGTGTCATTTCTCAGATCAGTTGGTTTGGTTTTGTGGTATGCAGATCACTTGACCGAGGATCTATACGTTCAAATAATAATAATAAAAAAAATACTGTCATCACTCTTTACTCTTACTCAGTCAGTCTCTTACAACGGTGTAGCCTAAATACGAGTACATGAGCTTTCCAGGAGCGCACCCAATTCATTACGTACGCTCAGAGGCACCTCTCCTCCGGTGCACATTTTCATGTTCAGCTAGCTATATGACCTTTCCTTAGTTTTTGCCACATTTCTTTTCATTTTTGCATTTGTCCACTGGAGCAGAGTCCCGAAGACACAAAATCAAATTCCCAAAGAAGACTGAGTATGAAGTTGCACTGTCAAAAACATATGAATCTATAAAATATTATTGCATCATCCAGATAGCTAAGCTTTGTGTTACCAATGTAAACAAAGTAAAGAATTAGTTTATTTTAAAGTACAAATCTGTACAAGTCTGTACTTGTCCGACTGAGACAACGTAATGGAGTATGCTTGTTGTCCAAACAGTTTTTAACCTGTCCTGGACAGTTTCAAGTGTTAATATTGAAGCCTGGTGTTAAAGGTGTCATTTCTCTCCTTTTTGCACAGTTACTCAATTCTTGAGAATGTCTGACTCCAGAAAGATGTGCCATACACAAGGTTGGGTAGGATTACTTTGAAAGAATACATGTGGATTACACATATGTATGTACATACATTTTGATTACTTGTAATCTGATTACTTTTGGATTACATTTCAAAGTAATCCTACCCAACCTTGGATACAGTACCATACTATTTATCTTTCTTAATAACTGTTGTACATGAAGTCTAAAGCTGAGCTCCTCCATTGCAGATTTCTGGCTCCAGTTTGTGTCTCCATTGCAAAAATGAGGAAATCAGGCCAGATTTATTAAAATAGAAGGCAAAATTAGTCTTTCTGACTATTATTGCCAACAACGCACAAGTATGGACAAGTTTGATGACACGAGTGCTTGTGAGCATGCAGCCCACAATGCTACTCCATGTAGTCTATGTGTTACTCCCATGATTATTACCACACTTTTTCACAAAGGTGAAATGAATTTGTTAATATCTTTAAACTGTCTTCTGCTGAAGCGTGCAACATGCTTTCATGGGATTTATGGTCTAGATTTATGTTGCGGAGAACAGTAGGTTCCTATCACTGCATGTTTACATGTTTGCATGTCTACCAACACATACATCTACCACATAGATATCATACATGTGTGAGATCATATGCCTTTGACATATCAATGAGCAGAGTTGTACGTGAATGGAGCTGTGTGCCTGTCTGCGCTATCCCATGCAATAGCCACTGCAGACTGGTATACTGATGATCGCTCCCCACTCCAGTCAGTTTTCATCCTATTCCAATGAATTCACTCACTGCTCACTCCAAAACAGAAACACATCTGCATTATATTTTAATTTTAGCCTAGTACTGCCTTACAGCAAGAAGGTTGTGGGTTTGATTCCCACCTGGGGCATTTCTGTGTGGCCTTTGCATGTTCTCCTCGTGTTTGTGTGGGTTCCCTCCCCGTGTAACAGTTTATCTTCCCCCCTGGATATCCCCGGGATTTCCTAGGGTATCTCTCCCCCCGGGGGGGAGTTGTCCTATATCTTACCCCCCACCCTAGATATCTCCCCCCCAATATCTTGCCAAAATGAAGTTTGGCAAGATATGTTTGTCAGTATGAATGTTTTTTTTTTGTTGTTTTTGTCTGCAATCATTGCATTTTTCACCTTTAACTCATTGTGCAGCACACAGTTTACATCTCAGACTCTTACAACTTCATATATAGCAAGGTCACGGGAAGGTCAAACATTAATCCAACTAAACAACTTTCCTGGTCACAATTTTTTAAATTTTGCCTCCAAATTTGGCATGGGCATTGTGGCATGGGCATTGTCTCATGGTGTCTTTTTTACACAGAAATAAAACATTTGAAACACAATAACCCTAATTCTCACAATCAGGAGCAGTTGACTATTGAGGAGCATCACATCAGGATGGAATGATTAGTTTGTCTCTATTGGGCAATAACAAGTGTTTCCACTTCTATGTTGAGGTTCTAAAGAGGACTAGACAAGCACACCAGTACTTACCTGTGTGCGATTAAAAGCCACACGGGCGAAGACAGCCTGGGACACGCTGGCCCTCTTCAGCTCATTCCTGACATGCTGATAAATTTCAGGGGACACTTCAGCTGGACTCATGATGATGCCTGTCTCAGTGGGCCCTCCAGGAGCTTTGCAAATTCGTGAGATAGGTGGATGGTTGAGGAACTGCTGGTTAACACCCTGCGGGTGTTGGTGGGCCAGCAGGCGGCTGACAACCAGCTGCTGGTTGATAAGATGGGCCATGGCAAGCTGCTGACGTGAAAACTGAGGGGGTAGAAGCCCAGCATGTCCTAGAAGAGGTGGAGCCTGTGGACGCAGTGGAGGACTGTGGTGATGCTGACTGGTGGGGTGGGGCAAACAGTGAGGCTGGGTGAGGCTCTGAGTGTCTCTGAGGCTAGTTTTGATAGGAAGTAGTCTCGGACTGTTCAGGGGGCCCAAATGTGTGGGGGAAGGTAACAGAGAAGGGGGACGCTGGCTGACGATGTTGAGGTCCAAATCCCTCTCTACTGTGTCAAGACACAAATACAAACACTGAGTTACTGTCACTGACTGGAACCATTATCCAAATTCGTGTCTGGTCAAACTGAAACCAACATTTGGTTCCTTGGTTGAAATTTATCTTTTTTCACACATTTCCACCTGGTGAGAGACAAAATTCACCCTTACAAAAATAAATAAAGTTTACAATGATATACAACATTGTATGTCATTTACAGTAAAAGAGTAAAGGGGCCTTCACACGGGAAGTGTCAGCCACGGCAGAAGTGTCACAGATCAGTCTAAAAGTATTCTTTACAATGAGATGCATCACATAAAAAAAGGGAGCTTGTGTTGCTGCTAGACTCAACCTGCCGCGGTCAATGTTCAACCCAGTCCAACTTTCGCTACTGTGAGCTGTGACATAGCTTCACGCTGTCCAAGACAAACAAGGCATCAGGTCAAAACACAGAAGACCACAGTGGCAGAAACGACTGATCTGTATAAAACGCTGTGTTATATATAGATCAGTGGCAGAAATGTGTCATAGAACTGCTCATTCATACACAGCAGTTTTCTAAAGAAAATCCTTGCAAATTTTTAACCTCAAAATTTATTTCTGATTACTGTAAAAAGTTTATAATACATGTAATTAAAATAGTAAAATAAAATATTCTTTAGAAACCTTTCTTGGTGTGTAAATTAAAACCATAATTGCCCTGTTATTCCAGATTAGATGATTTCTTGTTTAACATAAGGAACCTTGGGCATTTTTTTTAGACAAATAAAAGATTATTCATATCTCATTTCAACAAGAAAAACAGACACTGTAAATAAATACAACTGTTTATTATAAATGCAAGAGGAGATGATTTAACAATGACTGCAGTGTGATTGTAAAGTAGGATTTCGTAATGTGCCATAAACCTCATGATGAACTTTTTTAAATGAGTCATTCCAACTTATAATTACATCAGAATATGTGATTGCCTTTAATGTTGTGATCAGAACAAAGTAATTTCTAAAATATGAATTTGACTAGTGATTGTGAATGTTTTAATCTTGTGTACAATAGGGGCGAAGCTTCTTCCTGTGCAAATGTCTTTGACTGATGAGACATGTTTAATGACCATTCATTTAATGCTAAAATATAAAATGAAACAGCTTTTTTAAAAACAATAAAATAGTTGCTGTTTAAAGAGTCTTTGTTTATTTTAGAAGTGTAGATGTTGGTTTGCTGATTCTTGGGGACATTTAACCAGATGTAGGACTCTTCTGCAGCTTTGACCTCTGGTGGAATTTTTGGAAGACACCTTTGTCCCATTTGAAGAGCGAGATGTTTTCTTCCAGCTTCATGGTGTTCAGCTCATCATAGAAGTCTTTGAATTGCATCTTAATTTAGGTTGCCTGCACAGCAAATGTTCCTGTTGGTGGGAAAAAAAACGGCCAGAAAAAACTAAACTTATTTAAACTGGAGCTTTTGTGGTCTCAGAAGTAACAACAACAAAAAAAAGCTGGTAAAAATAAAAATAGACTGAAGCATTTACAAATTAAAATGTTCACTCAGCTCAACTGTGCTAAAAGGCTAAGCTACCGTTAGCCAAGCATTAAAACTTCGGCAGTGAACTAAACGTCATATTTTATTTTTAAATGATTCTCACCTTGAGTAAGCTGCAGAACCAAGCTCTGTTGGTCAAACTAGGTGTTTGTATATATCCAAAAGTGGGGAGTTTCGGATTGAGTCAGTCTGCTCCATCATCCAGGCTGCCTGCCTCGCTCTGCCCCAGAATGAGGCCTGACCTCTGTCCGGCTCCTCCGTGTGGCTCTGCAAGCTGTAATGGATCGATCGATCCCACTAAGTCATCAGTTCTCCCTTGGCTCGGCGTCACTCCAAAAAGTAACTGAAAAAAAGCTTCTCCTAGCAGGGTGATGGAAGACTCATTCTCATGCTGTTTTTTTTAAGCTTTTTTTGTGGTTCTACACACGCAAGTCCACAATGGTGATCACTCAGCTTTCTCGGGCTTTGGAAAAAGTCAGAGTGTGATGAAGAAATCTCCACCCCCATGCTGCATCTGATGCAATGCGTCTGACATCACTGATGTGCGCTAACTGCCCCATCTGACACCTTCAATTTGAAAGGCCCATAAGTGACAGAATGTGGTATAATGTAGCATTTTTTGCACAATGACCAGAAAAATGCATACAGTAGGTATAGTATTGACATATTGTTATTCTAGAGCAGGGGTATTCAACTCATTCCAGAAAGGGCCAAGAGGGTGCAGGTTTTCTTTGCAACCACCCACTCCACCAGGTGATTTCATTAATTAACAGTTAGTGAAATCATCACAGGGCCCTCTTGGCCCTTTCTGGAACAAGCTGAATACTCCTGCTCGCCTTGGTTGGGAAAGTAACCTGTGTTGGACTATTGTCCTGTGTTGGGGCCGTCAGACTCTTATCCACTTCACACTATGGAAGGTGGGAATATGCACCTTCATGATCATCCTCAAGGCCCATATAGGACTTTTTTCATCTTCATCTTCATAACAGTTGTTGCAGACAGATGCTAAGTTGGGAAAAGGGGATGGATGTAGTGTGGTCAAAGCAGCAACACCCGCACATGTTCCCAGATGTGGCATGATGTTATTCTACAATATTGCAGTCGTACAGTGAGGAAAATAAGTATTTGAACACCCTGCAGTTTTGCAAGTTCTCCCACTTAGAAATCATGGAGGGGTCTGAAATTTTCATCTTAGGTGCATGTCCACTGTGAGAGACATAATCTAAAAAAAAAAAAAAAAAAAAATCCGGATATCACAATGTATGATTTTTAAAATAATTTATTGTATGTTACTGCTGCAACTAAGTATTTCAACACCTGTGAAAATCAATGTTAATATTTGGTACAGTAGCCTTTGTTGGCAATTACAGAGGTCAAACATTTCCTGTAGTTTTTCACCAGGTTTGCACACACTGCAGCAGGGATTTTGGTCCACTCCTTCATACAGATCTTCTCCAAATCTTTCAGGTTTGGAGTTTCGGCTCCCTCCAAAGATTTTCTATTGAGTTCAGGTCTGGAGACTGGCCAGGTCAATCCAGCACCTTGAAATGCTTCTTACAGAGCCCCTCCTTAGTTGCCCTGGCTGTGTGTTTGGGTCATTGTCATGCTGGAAGACCCAGCCAAGACCCATCTTACTGAGGGAAGGAGGTTGCCAAAATCTGGCAATACATGGACCCCATTCATCCTCCCTTCAATACAGTGCAGTCGTCCTGTCCCCTTTGCAGAAGAGCACCCCAGAGTATGATGTTTCCACCCCCATGCTTCACGGTTGGGATGGTTTTCTTGGGGTTGTTCTCATCCTCTAAACACGGTAAGTGGAGTTGATTCCAAAAAGCTCTATTCTGGTCTCATCTGACCACATCACCTTCTCCCATACCTCCTCTGGATCATCAGGTGGTCACTGGTGAACTTCAAACGGGCCTGGACATGTGCTGGCTTGAGCAGGGGGACCTTGCTGCCCTACAGGATTTTAAACCATGACAGCATCATGTGTTACTAATGTAATCTTGGTGACTGTGGTCCAGCTCTCTTCAGGTCATTGACCAGGTCCTCTTGTGTAGTTCTGAGCTTTCTCAGAATCATCCCTACCCACAAAGTGAGATCTGCATGGAATCCCAGACCGAGGGGAGATTGACAGTCATCTTGTGTTTCTTCCACTTTCTAATAAATAATCATAACAGTTGTTGTCTTCTACCAAGCTGCTTGCCTGTTGTCCTGTACTCCATCCCAGCCTTGTGCAGGTCTACAGTTTTGTCCCTGGTGTCCTTAGACAGCTCTTTGGTCCTGGCTATCGTGGACAGGTTGGAGTGTGATTGATTGAGTGTGTGAACAGGTGTCCTTTATACAGGTAAGTTCAAACAGGTGCAATTAATACAGGTAAAGAGTGCAGAATAAGAGGGCTTCTTAAAGAAAAATTAACAGGTCTGTGTGAGCCAGAATACTTGCTGGTTGGTAGGGGATCAAATATTTATTTGCAGCAGTAACATACAAATAAATTATTAAAAAATCATACATTGTGATTTCCAGTTTTTTTTTGTTTTTTTTTTTTTTGATTATGTCTCTCACAGTGAACATGCACCTAAGATGAAAATTTCAGACCCCTCCATGATTTCTAAGTGGGAGAACTTGCAAAAATGCAGGGTGTTGAAATACTTATTTTCCTCACTGTATGTGTAGGTGTTACATGAATGTATATAGATGAATCTACGAGTATGAAAGATAAAAAGAAAACAGGTGTGTGATAATGTGAGTGATTGTAGAGTGCTGCAGCAGCAGAGACACATAGTTCCCATAACCCAGGTGTAACTCCCTCGGCCACATAGAGTGCCACAGCCACAGCAAGCACCGGAGATCCCCGAGCTCCACAGTGAGAGAAGGCATGGGCAGGTATGGCACCAGGAGCCCACACTACCAGAAGGCTAGACAAGGCCACGGGGACTCAGGACCAGCTGCACAACAAAAGAAGTACACCCAAACTCTGCACACAGTCAGTATGAGACATAGGACATAGACCACCAGCACCAGACAGAATCCAATACTCCACAGAGTCATTGGGCCAATGCCCCACCTGGGACCTCCCACCCAAGCAAAACCGGCACCACCCATAAGCACAGTCACAGTCCCGGGGCAGGAGGACCTCACACCAGTGCCAGAGAGAGAGAGAGAGAGAGAGAGAAATACAGCTGCTGCAGCAGGCATATGCAGTCTCCAGCCACCCAAGAGGCATCCCACACCACCTAAAAGAGCTCTGAGTAAACACCCTGACTGCCACCCTGCAAGCCACTCCCTGAGGAAATGCCACGGGACACCTGAGAGCCCCAAAGTATTTGCCCAAGGGTCTCCAGCCAATACTGGAGGATCTCCAAGTTCCCCCGGCCATGCATATGTGCACCTCCACAGTCATCAGCCAGGCTCACCCAGCCAAAACCAACCCAGGCCTCATCCACTTAAATTGAGTAGTGGGTGTAGTTAATTCAATTCAGTTTAGTTAATTTATATAGCACCAAATCACAACAAAGCTGCCTCAAGGCACTTCACACAAGTAAGGTCTAAGCTTACCAACCCCTAGAGCAAGCACACATGCAACAGTGGTAAGGAAAAACTCTCTTTCATGATTACTGAGGAAGAAACCTCAAGCAGACCAGACTCAGTGGGGTGACCCATTGCTTAGGCCATTCTAACAGTTATGAGATTTATAAGTTATAAGATTTTATAAGTTTTTACCAAGCTGAAGAAACAAGAAACACAAAAACCAGAACAGATAGATATTTATTCTTTGTATTTTTGTTTGTTTGTTTAATCACCATATCACTGTAGAAGCAGGCATGTAGGGAATATGAAGTTGTTTCAAAAACATGTCCATACCTTTGATGTCTGATTTGTCCTGCGCTGACCACAGCTTCTCACTGTGTTCACCTGTACAAAGACACAACAATTAGTCAATCTTAGTTTTATATTCTCCTTTAGATCAGACCTGTCAAACGCAAGGCTCCCACAGTTAATACACTCCACAACAACTTTACATTCACATCATAAATTAAATCAAAGTATTAATTTAATGTAGCTGCTAAGACTGGTGTCAGAACCGAGGGGTACTGTAGAGTGTACACTCTACAATCAGGGATAAATCATATTTGGTGTAGGTGGTTATGTAACTGGATGCATCAGGGCCAGTGATCACCTGCCACATGTGTGTTTCTATGGAACTGAGACACATGCATTGGGTTCATTAACTGGAGACTGTCCTGTTAATCTTTTCACCAAGTTTTATGTCAACACCTTGAGCACTCTAATATCGCCAGCGAGTGAAACTGAGGTGTGTTTAAGCATGCAACTTTTGACCGATTTTCAAAAATCTGATTCCTTGGACCACTCTCAGTTCAGTTCATAATGTCAATTTTCTCCATTGTCACACTTTCCACCATCTTGGATTTGAATGGAAAACACAATAAATAAATAACAAAAATAAAATTAAGTTAAAAAAGAATAATATTTTTTTAAAAATTACAAGCCACAAATTTGATCCAATCTTAAAAAAAAATAGGCACAGTGATCTTTACACCAATACATAAAAAAGTGAATTATGAAATCTGGTTAAGCTTGGTGTGTTGGATTTATTTTCAAGTTCCAGATCCACACTTTCAGCTGGTCTCAACACTGTCAAGGACTCCATTGCAGATGTGTCCATCATTCACTTTCTCAATTTCGTATTAGACTGTGGTGGCACGGTGACTTAAACCCCCATGAGCACTGTTGCCTCACAGCAAGAAGATTGTGAGTTTGCTTCCCAACTGGACCTTTCTGTGTGGAATTTTTATGTTCTCCCAGTGTTGGGACTACTGGGACAGGCTCAAACTTCCCTCCCCCACCCCTTCGTGACTTTTAACTGGAGTAAGTGGGATAAACAATGAATGGATATGATGTGATGAATCATATGCCACATAATATCGAGGTAACAGTGACCAAACATTTGACCGTTTCTCATTTGGATGTATTACTCCACACCCTGACCGATGTTCTGACGAGATGTCATTCCTGTCGAATGTCATTCTTGTTCTCCGCGCAATGTTGTCGGGATGCAGAACTACTGATTTATGCGAAGAGAGAGACACCGGTTGCGTGCACTCCTAGCTGTTAGTGCTGCTAGCTGAGAGCAAGAGAAAGTCACATACCGACGCTGCCGCCTAAATGGATGAATTTAAGATACCATACGAAAATACTGATGTGAATTTTGATACAGAATTACCGTTTCACATTTGATGGATTTGATGGATTTTCACATTTGATGGATTACTCCACGCCCTGAACGTGTAAAAACCCTGCAAATGATGGAATTGAATACAAATGGGAATAACCCCCTTATGTCTGATGATTTGCGGACATTCATGCTGTTATCGATTGCAAATAGCCATTTTACCAGCTCTGCTAACGCGTCACCGTAAAACTCCTAAATCTCTATTTGCAACTGAATAACCAGCGTGAACATCCGCAAATCATCAGACACAACAGGGTTATTCCCTAATTAGCCCCATGACGTGGAAATTTACGATGCTACAGCAGGAAGTGGACAGTCACAGAACAACTGTGCAAAATATACAAAAATAAGGTAAAAGAAAATAAATACCAAAAACACACAGAAATCAAGTTCTGTGCAGAACAGAAATATATTCTGTAGAATACGCTATTTGTAAACAAGAATATAAGAATGCTTTGTAACATTGCACATGAGTGTTCACTGATGCCACTCATCCAGTGGCATCAATGAACACTCATTGATGCCATGTCAATGAACACTCATCCAGACTGACTGTCACGGTAACGGTCTGATATGGAAAAATATCAGACCGGAAATCAGCCAATCAGAGTGCACATACCAGCGGTGGGAGCAAAGGTGCACTGACACAAGCATGCTTGACTCACGCACGAGCACAAACTGTGTTGTGCTGGAGAGTAAACTCATCTTTAACGGGTGCAGACAGGACGCGAGAGGGGCGCCGGTGCGTGCTATTACACACAGAGAATTTTGAAATGTTCAAAAAATCTGTCACGCACAAATGTCGTGCTATGTGGTGCGATCTAATCTCCAACACGACGTGCAGCTCATCAAGTGGAGTAAAGAAGTGAACAGAGTGAGTGGTAACATCAATGGATCGCATCAGAGTGCAGCTCGCCTGAACGCTTATAACAAGAAGTTAAATCTTTTATAAACATACTTTAACAGATGCACACAAGAAGGAAAGAACATGCAACTGTTTTATCAAGCCATGACAATGTAAACAAGACAAATAATTACCTTTTTAGACTGCTCAAAATGCTTTCTGCAGGGAGTTAGGCGTGCCCCTGTGGCTCCGGCTGCAGCCTCCACTATGATTCGGGATGCAATTAGAGCCACTTTCAACAGCCAGTTTGCAGAAAAAATGAATAATCCGCCACAAAATAATTATTTTATATACGCAGCATCCAGCGCAGAGCACGTGGCAGCTGGTGGAACAAAGAACGGCATCAAGCTGTGAACACAGCGGGTGGGATCGTCACGACGACGTTCATGCTATTGCGTGAGTCACAGGCATGCTTGTGTCAGGGCACCTTAAGTCAATCTCAAGTCATCAATCTGCAAGTCCCAAGTCAAGTATCAAGTCAGCTTGCAAACAACTGGTTCAGGACTTGAGAGCGACTTGATGGTGACTTACTCCCACCTCTGGCGCATACTGTCATAACCATATAATAAAAGCTGTTATTGCACAAGAATGTGTAGTATTATTGGATGTAGGATACAGAAAAATTGTTTCTATAATGATATTAATGATTTGAGTGGTCTGAGTGGTCTGCTGGGAACAGTGGTGGTTGTGGAGTCTGACAGTAGCAGGAAGTAAGGATCTGTAGTATCACTCCTTCACGCACTTTGGGTGGAGCAGCCTGTCACTGAAGGAGCTTTCTAGTGCAGTCATGGTGTCACTCATGGGGCGGGAGGCATTCTCCAGCAGGGATGACAGCTTAGCCATCATCCTTCTTTCTCCCACCTCCTGCACTGAGTCCAGGAGACTTCCCAGGACAGAGCTGGCCTTCCGAATCACTTTGTCAAAAATACATGCAAAAGTACACTTTCATACATTTCTTGAAATTTTGGTTTTACTTCTGTTTCCAAACACATGGACTATCAGTTTTGACATGAGCTCTGTGAGCGAACTGTAGTTTATTTATTTAGTTTTACAACTTATTGTTTTTATGCTCGTCTGGAGGGAAAATGCTTGGTCACGTGATGACAAAGTCTTGGCATGTGAAGGTTGATTATTAAGCTGCTGAATATAAATAAAAAAGGGGGGAAGAATTTGAGTATTGTGTTGTTTTGTCTTTGTCACTGATGTCTGTCTTCTCCTCCCCCAGCATGCTCTCCTCCACAGGGACCTGGTTCTTATTAGGATTCGGCTCGGCTGTGAGTCACATTTTAGAGGAATTAACTGAATAAAAATTGCACTGAGGTCTGGCAGGATTTGAGGTTTTCACCTACACTGTGTGTGTGTGTGTGTGTGTTTCATTAGGGGTTAAGAGCATTTAGTTCTGTCCTGTGTGTTAAGGGTGACATTAATGTGAACCATGTGTCACAGCGCCGTCGTGCTGAGAGCTGGTGCTGACAGACAGATCAGACGAATACGTGTTGATTTGTGCGCTCGTGAGCGTGTGGGGGGTGGACAGAAGAATGGGAGAACTTTCATATAATATTAACATTTGAAGTCAGCCAATCACAATAACAAAGGAGGTGAGGCAGACGTGCGATCAGCAGTGAGTGTCAGTTCCAAAAGAGCTCTGACAGTCGTTTGGGAAAGCAACATGGAGCCGAAAGCAGCCAAACTGCTCATGTTTTGACGTGCAGAATAGGTGATCACAAAAACTGACAAAGGCAACAGAATTTAATCACAAAACATCTTGCTTTAAAATGGCACCAGCACTGATAAAAACAGTCACACACTGAGAAGACTAAAGACCACAAACTGATGGGCCGCAGTGCTCAAACGACTTGCTGCCAGGAGTCTGCTACTGTCTCTGAAAACCAGCCCAAGTGTTCCTCAAAGGAACACCTTCTACCTCAGTGAACTCTGCCACCAGGATGAAAAAGACTCCAACTCTTCCTCTGACTCAGATACTGAGTACTTTTAAGGTTCCACAAAAGTCTGTCTCCCTGGCCTCTCCAGTCCTCTCCAATAAGGGAAGTGCGCAACGCATCTGCGCATGCGTGGGTCAAACGGGGGCAAAAATTCCAACTACCAAACTCACACCGCTCCCACTGAATTTTGTATACAGTAGCATTAGCGGACTGTAAAAGTTAAGGTTTACAGGGATTGTTTCAAAGGCTTTAAGACTTAAGCGATGCATACAATAATGACAGGGGCGCATTGTGCTGTTTTCAAATGCTCAAACAGAATTTATAGGCTTGAAAGTTGGCTGAAAACACATAACAATTTTCATTGTTACGCAGATGATACCCAGCTTTATCTATCCATGAAGCCAGAGGACACACACCAATTAGCTAAACTGCAGGATTGTCTTACAGACATAAAGACATGGATGACCTCTAATTTCTTGCTTTTAAACTCAGATAAAACTGAAGTTATTGTACTTGGCCCCACAAATCTTAGAAACATGGTGTCTAACCAGATCCTTACTCTGGATGGCATTAACCTGACCTCTAGTAATACTGTGAGAAATCTTGGAGTCATTTTGATCAGGATATGTCCATTCAAAGCGCATATTAAACAAATATGTAGGACTGCTTTTTTGCATTTACGCAATATCTCTAAATCAGAAAGGTCTTGTCTCAGAGTGATGCCGAAAAAACTATTCATGCATTTATTTCCTCTAGGCTGGACTATTGTAATTCATTAAGTATCAGGTTGTCCTAAAAGTTCCCTAAAAAAGCCGTCAGTTAATTCAAAATGCTGCAGCTAGAGTACTGACGGGGACTAGAAGGAGAGAGCATATCTCACCCATATTGGCCTCTCTTCATTGGCTTCCTGTTAATTCTAGAATAGAATTTAAAATTCTTTCTTCTTACTTATAAGGTTTTGAATAATCATGTCCATCTTATCTTAGGGACCTCGTAGTACCATATCACCCCATAGAGCGCTTCGCTCTCAGACTGCAGGCTTACTTTAGTTCCTAGGGTTTGTAAGAGTAGAATGGGAGGCAGAGCCTTCAGCTTTCAGGCTCCTCTCCTGTGGAACCAGCTCCCCAATTCAGATCAGGGAGACAGACACCCTCTCTACTTTTAAGATTAGGCTTAAAACTTCCTTTTGCTAAAGCTTATAGTTAGGGCTGGATCAGGTGACCCTGAACCATCCCTTAGTTATGCTGCTATAGATTTAGACTGCTGGGGGTTCCCATGATGCACTGAGTGTTTTCTTTCTCTTTTGCTCTGTATGCACCACTCTGCATTTAATCATTAGTGATCGATCTCTGCTCCCTCCACAGCAGGTCTTTTTCCTGGTTCTCTCCCTCAGCCCCAACCAGTCCCAGCAGAAGACTGCCCCTCCCTGAGCCTGGTTCTGCTGGAGGTTTCTTCCTGTTAAAGGGAGTTTTTCCTTCCCACTGTAGCCAAGTGCTTGCTCACAGGGGGTTGTTTTGACCGTGGGGTTGTTACATAATTACTGTATGGCCTTGCCTTACAATATAAAGCGCCTTGGGGCAACTGTTTGTTTGTGATTTGGCGCTATATAAAAAAATTGATTGATTGATGATTGACTGCAAAGCTCCGCCGAGTCCACACAAAGACGGAAAGAAGAAGAAATGTGGTCGTAAACCCTGTTCATTTGACACAATTTCCCCACAGAAAAGAAAGATCCAGACGGACGTAAAAGATGGACTAAAATTATAAGTTTCTTGGCACACATTTATTTTGTCAATATCCTGAAATTGTGCTGAATTATAATGTGGCGATGATGCCATTTCGTGCATTGGCTTAATAACTGTAATGTTGCACCATGAATGACGTGGCGCGTAATATTGTAAAATTGACATGTTCTATAAATAAACTGCATGCATGCACATATCATTATATGTCTGTCAACTATATCAAAAACAAACGTGACACCAAAGAGGTTATATCAGACCCAACCCTTCCTTGTAGTAATTACGAAGCCGGCGGAGTAGTGATTTCTCATCCCTGCTTAGCAAATATTCTGCAATATCCACAGTTTTCAGACTCCGGACTTCGTCTAACCATCCGTCAGCTGCCTTCAAGGGGTCAGAAATTTGTTTGTCTCCACTATCAACAAGAGACTGGTCATTTTCGACAGCAGCGGTCTCTTCCTCCTTTGTCGGCACCAACAGTAGTTTCTGTAACGATGCAGCACCCGCAGCGCAGCCAGCTCGTCTTTCCATTTCTGTCTACTGCTGTAAGTAGTCCTGGTTGTAACAGGCATCCACAGAGCTTACAAAATGCTTTAAATTGTCAACTTTCCAGCAGTGTAAATGATCCAAATCATAGCACTCCTCGCTGCTTTCCACTGTCATAGCACGTGGTTGGTAGCCAAAAAATTTTACGTGTACCATAATGCACCACGTGGCCCGAGATGTGCACTTCACTTATATCCAAAACTGCTTCTGTCCAAAGCCTTGAAGGCCACGCTTACCAACCTTACAGATCCTTCACCACTTGGGTCTACCAGTATGTTCTTAGGTTGCCATCATGGCAGGTACTTATGGTGATGATACCCATCAGCCACTTTTGCAATGGAGGCTAGCTTACCTTGCTCTTGCACACCAAGCAAAATGTGCTAAATAGCAGAGATGGGTATGAAGTCACCAGCAACTCACTCTCAAGTCAGAATCGGCAAGTCTCAAGTCAAGTCCCAAGTCAAGTCTCAAGTTCATATGAGCATGAGTTGTTTGCAGGCTGACTTGAGAATTTGACTTGAGACTTGCTGATTCATGACTGGAGAATGACTTCACGGTGACTTTGTCTCACTTCTGCTAAACCATCACCAAAGTGTTCCCCTATGATTACGAGCCAAATGAACACTTTTAGAGCTATTTTGCACCATTTTTGTTTTGTGTGTGCACAGATAGCATTTTAAACAGGTTTAGGAGTTTTTCCAAATATCTGACAATTTGATAGTTGCCCTGGCTGTGTGTTTCGGGTCATTGTCATGCTGGAAGACCCAGCCACGACCCATCTTCAATGCTCTTACTGAGGGAAGGAGGTTGTTTGCCAAAATCTCACAATACATGACCCCATCCATCCTCCTTTCAATAAGTTGCAGTCGTCCTGTCCCCTTTGCAGAAAAGCACACCGAAAAATGATGTTTCCACCCTCACGTTTCACAGTTAGGACTATGTTCTTGGGGTTGTTCGCATCCTCCAAACACGACAAGTGGAGTTGATACC
This sequence comes from Thalassophryne amazonica, assembly GCF_902500255.1. Classification (NCBI taxonomy): domain Eukaryota; kingdom Metazoa; phylum Chordata; class Actinopteri; order Batrachoidiformes; family Batrachoididae; genus Thalassophryne; species Thalassophryne amazonica. Next base: position 122,390,233 of record NC_047103.1, on the reverse strand, counting down.
AAAAAACTCTATTCTGGTCTCATCTGACCACATGACCTTCTCCCATGCCTCCACTGGATCATCCAGTGGTCACTGGTGAACTTCAAACAGGCCTGGACATGTGCTGGCTTGAGCAGGGGGCCTTGTGTGCCCTGCAGGATTTTAAACCATGACGGCATCGTGTATTACTAATGTAATCTTTGTGACTGTGGTCCCAGCTCTCTACAGGTCATTGACCAGGTCCTCCTGTGTAGTTCTAGGCTGATTCTTGACCTTTCTCAGAATCATCCTTACCCCACAAGACGGGATTTTGCATGGAGTCACAGACTGAGGAAGATTGACAGTCATCTCGTGATTCTTCCATTTTCTAATAATTGTGCCAGCAGTTGTTGCCTTCTCACCAAGCTGCTTGCCTGTTGTCCTGTAGCCCATCCCAGCCTTGTGTAGGTCTACAATTTTATCCCTGGTGTCCTTATTCAGCTCTTTGGTCTTGGCGGTGGTGGATAGGTTTGGAGTGTGATTGATCGAGTGTGTGGACAGGTGTCTTTATTACAGGTAACAAGTTCAAACAGGTGTAATTAATACAGATAAATATTGCAGAATAGGAGGGCTTCTTAAAGAAAAACTAACATGTATGTGAGAGCCAGAATTCTTGCTGGTTGGTAGGTGATCAAGTACTTTTTTCATGCAATAAAATGCAAATTAATTATTTAAAAACCATACAATGTAATTTTTCAGAATTTTTTTTAGATTCTCTCTCTCACACTTGAAGTGTACCAATGATAGAAATTACAGACCTTTCCAGTCTTTGTAGGTGTGAAAACTTGCAAAATACTGTCCATTTTGCAAGTTTATATGTATATATATACGAGGGCTGTCAATAAAGTAACGGTCCTTTTTATTTTTTTTAAAACTATATGGATTTCATTCATATGTTTTTACGTCAGACATGCTTGAACCCTCGTGCGCATGTGTGAGTTTTTCCACGCCTGTCGGTGACGTCATTCGCCTGTGAGCACTCCTTGTGGGAGGAGTCGTCCAGCCCCTCGTTGGAATTCCTTTGTCTGAGAAGTTGCTGAGAGACTGGCGCGTTGTTTGATCAAAATTTTTTCTAAACCTGTGAGACACATCGAAGTGGACACGGTTCGAAAAATTAAGATGGTTTTCAGTGAAAATTTTAACGGCTGATGAGAGATTTTGAGGTGATTCTGTCGCTTTAAGGACTTCCCACGGTGCGAGACGTCGCTCAGCGCTCTCAGCCGCCGTCGTCAGCCTGTTCAAGCTGAAAACCTCCACATTTCAGGCTCTATTGATCCAGGACGTCGTGAGAGAACAGAGAAGTTTCAGAAGAAGTCGGTTTCAGCATTTTATCCGGATATTCCACTGTTAAAGGAGATTTTTTAATGAAAGACGTGCGGACGGGTCCGCGCGTCGGGACGCAGCCGACGCGGTGCGGCGGCACAGGAAAAACACCTCCGTGTTGATAACCATTTGTAAAATCCAGGCGGCTTTTGATGGCTTTCAGTGGAGTGAGTATATGAGAAATTGTTTAACAGGCAGGACATGTTCCAACTTGTCCTTAAGGCTTTCAACAGAGGTGTTTTTCCTGTGGCGGAGCGTCGCGGCGGCTGCGTCCCAACGCGCGGACCCGTCCGCACGTCTTTCATTAAAAAAATCTCCTTTAACAGTGGAATATCCGGATAAAATGCTGAAACCGACTTCTTCTGAAACTTCTCTGTTCTCTCACGACGTCCTGGATCAATAGAGCCTGAAATGTGGAGGTTTTCAGCTTGAACAGGCTGACGACGGCGGCTGAGAGCGCTGAGCGACGTCTCGCACCGTGGGAAGTCCTTAAAGCGACAGAATCACCTCAAAATCTCTCATCAGCCGTTAAAATTTTCACTGAAAACCAGCTTAATTTTTCGAACCATGTCCACTTCGATGTGTCTCACAGGTTTAGAAAAAATTTTGATCAAACAACGCGCCAGTCTCTCAGCAACTTCTCAGACAAAGGAATTCCGACAAGGGGCTGGACGACTCCTCCCACAAGGAGTGCTCACAGGCGAATGACGTCACCGACAGGCGTGGAAAAACTCACGCATGCGCACGAGGGTTCAAGCATGTCTGACGTAAAAACATATGAATGAAATCCATATAGTTTTTGAAAAAAATAAAGGACCCTTACTTTATTGACAGCCCTCGTATATATATATATATATATATATATATATATATATATGTATATATATATATATATATGTATATCACAAAGCGGTTTGTGTGTGGGGGGGGCTTTGAAAATGGAATTTTCAATACATTTATATAGCACTTTTCCATCTGCATCAGACACTCAAAGGGCTTTACAAATAATACCTCACATTCACCCCGATGTGAGGGTCCTGCCATACAAGGCGCTCACTGCACACCGGGAGCAGCGGGTGATTAAAGATCTTGTCCAAGGGCCCTTAGTGATTTTCCAGTCAGGTTGGGATTTGAACTGAGTATCTTCTGGTCTCAAGCCCAATGTCCAATCAAATTGCAGGGAAGCTACTGCCACTGCCCACTTTCCCCATCCACCCAACACACACACACACACACACACACACACACACACACACACACACACACACACACACACACACACACACACACACACACACACACACACACACAAAACCTTTTTGTTTGGTCTGTGCTTGTTTAGTCACTTGTCAGTTTATATTTTTTAAAATTCATGCTCATAAAAAGCTTTTAAATATACTCGTACGTAATTCAGTGATTCATTATAACTCAGTAAACATTTGTTTACCACTGAAAAGTCATGTGGGCGGGCGTCATGAGTGAATCAGTGCCTTGCTCAGTGGCATTGCTCCAAATTCAAACAGTTCTCAGATGTGTGCAGAAGAAGCATGATTCCATCACTGTGACTGAGCTGAAAATCTACGACTGTGAGGTGTGAGACACGTTACCGTGGATCCGTCTGTGCCTCTTGTACCAGCGTCCAAATTCCTGGCATTTAGCGGTGGAGACGTTGGCATAGTAGGAGCTGTTCACTATGGCTGAGATCATACTCTGTGAGACAGAGAGAGACACTGATGTAAAATAACCAAAAGTACAACAAGACAACAAGAAGGCCCACCAGAGACCTGAGCATTCACGGACTGTGGGTCACAGCATTCATTTCGCTTAACAATAAAGATAAACAACTATTTCCATTGTGGTCCTTGTTTTTTGTGTTCTGATTCGGGGTTTTGGAAATAAAAGCAACCTCCTCTGCTGTTGACCACAACATGCTGTCACATTGGGATTTGGGCAAATAGAATACTGACAATTCTGCTTTCAAAATTAAAAGCTGGAAGCGGGGGAGGAGTTAGACCATTTTTAGGGGTGCTCAAGCACCCCTAAATATATTTTAAGCACCCCTAAAAAAAAAAAAAAAATATATATATATATATATATATATATATATATATATATATATATATATATATATATATATATGCGCTTCTATACTGCTATTTTTTAAACAACCTAAAGCATTATGCCTAAATATGTTTTACAAGAGCACAGTAATTTGATCATCTCCAAATGGTTCAGTCCACGAAGTGCGCCTACATTCAACTCTCTCTCTCTCCGTCCGCAACTGCGTCTGCTCTGGCATGTGTTTGTGTCGCCTGGTGCTGCTGGTGGTGCTCATTTAGCAGAGGCGCTGTCCTGTGAGCGCTGGTGGTAACCTCGCCCAGCCACGCTGTCAAGTGATTTTTGCGAGGTATTTATTCACAGTTTATGTCTCTGAATGTGAAGAGCAAGTGCAACTTTCTGAAAAGTGCTTATTTTACTCACCTAGCAACCTATCGCAAAACACAGTATATTGCTCTACAAATAGTGCGCGCTGTGCGTGGTCAAATGTAAGATTGATTCAGTGTTGTCTTTTTTTTTTCAACTAAATCCTCTTGTCAGCTACTAAATGGTGCTGCCCTTCAATCTGTGTAGCTTCCATTAACAAATCACTCTCCTACATCAAATACCATGTACACAGATCTGACCTTAAATGCTTAGTTAAGGTCTTTAACTAAGCATTTCAGAATTAAGAGAGTAAACTTTACCACAAAGTTTAATGCACAGCATGATAATAAGTGAATAATTTAAATTCCTGCTAAAAAGGCATAAATAATAAAACTCATTTTGTATTTTAATTTGTTGGTAGTAAGTGGCAAACCAAGCCTGCAGTGCAGTGATGGATATCAGAGCATTTTTTTTCAAAAGCAAAAAAAGCTTCAGGTGAGATTTGTGCACTCTATAGACCTTATGTGATAGTAGATATGGACATTGAGAATAGCAAAGGATGGAAAGTGAAGCTCAGGGTAAACTGAATATGTGTATCAGACTGTGGAGGTGTCTTACTTGTGTTACTGGTGTTTTGGTATGAATTCTGACTTTTAAGTCACACATTTTTATTTTTCTTACTTTTAAGGACTTCATTAGATCTTGTCTGTCCTTTCTATGCTTTGCTGTTAATTCAATAAATAATTCATATTCATATATTTCTTATCCTGAACTCATTTATGTGCAGTATACAGTAGTGTTCAGAATAATAGTAGTGCTATGTGACTAAAAAGATTAATCCAGGTTTTGAGTATACAAGGTCTGTCCATAAAGTATCGTACCTTTTGATTTTTTTTAAAACTATATGGATTTGATTCATATGTTTCACGTCAGACAAGCTTGAACCCTCGTGCGCATGCTTGAGTTTTTCCACGCCTGTCTGTGAAGTCATTCGCCTGTGAGCACACCTTGTGGAAGGAGTGGTCCCGCCCCATTGTTGGATTTTCATTGTCTGGAAATGGCGGAATGATTTGGGGGTTTTTTTCCATCAGAATTTTTTCAGAAGCTGTTAGAGACTGGCACCTGGAAACCATCCGAAAATTAATCTGGCTTTCGGTGAAAATTTTACGGGCTTCACAGACCCCTTTAAGGATGCTCGGTGCACCGCGCTCTGAGCTGCGATGACGCGGCACAAGCCGGACCATTTCTAAACAGATGGCTCTGTGGATACGAGACCATCGTGTGTTCTTTCTCTGGTTATCACAAGAGCTGGACATCAGCCATTTTCCAGCAGATTTCACTTTTAACAAGAGATTCTGTCATGGAAAGCCGCGCGGAGGCTTCTCGCGTCACGACCGATTCGCTTTGGAAGCGAGACAAAGGAACACCTCCATTTTGGCGTGCCAGAGGACAAGTTCGGACATGTCTATCTCAGCTTTCAATGCTTACCAGTCGAGTGAGTTATAAGAAAAATTGTGGAGAGCTGGGCATGTCTGAACTTGTCCTCTGACACGCCGAAACGGAGGCGTTCTTTGTCTCGCTCGAACAGCGAATTGGTCGTGATGCACAAAGCCTCTGCGTGGCTTTCCACAACAAAATCTCTTGTTAAAAATTAAATCTGCCAGAAAATCATTGATGTCCAGCTCTTGTGATAACCAGAGAAAGTGCACACGACGGTCCCAGCTCCACACAGCCATCTATTTAGAAATGATCCGGTGGTTCGTGCCTGTCGTCGCAGCTCGGAGCGCGGCACGCCGAGCGCCATGGTGGGCCATCCTTAAAGCTGTAGTAATAGTCCTTATTCTCTGTGAAGCCCGTAAAATTTTCACCGAAAGCCAGATAAATTTTTCGAATGGATTCCAGGTGCCAGTCTCTAACAGCTTCTGAAAAAATTCTGATGGAAAAAAACTCCAAATCATTCCGCCATTTCCAGACAATGAAAATCCGACGATGGGGCGGGACCACTCCTCCCACAAGGCGTGCTCACAGGCGAATGACGTCACCGACAGGCGTGGAAAAACTCATACATACGCACAGGGGTTCAAGCTTGTCTGATGTGAAAACATCAATCAAATCAATTTTATTTATATAGCGCCAAATCACAACAACCAGTTGCCCCAAGGCGCTTTGTCTCCTCGAGATGTTTCCTCTGCGTTTGCAGCAAAACACATCAGTGGACTCCGTAGGGAGTTAAGCTATGGCAGCAGGTGAGTTGGAGCCCCAGGGCCGAGGGTCCCTGACTGTGTGACCAAGGTGGAGCTGAGAATCTCCTGTGACAAGCTGCTGGACATGGATGTGTTATCAAAGTCTGACCCCCTCTGTGTACTTTTTGTAAACAGCTCAGGACCCCACTGGTATGAGGTTGGTCGGACAGAGAAAATTATGAACTGCCTTAATCCCAAGCCGAGAAGATGATCAAACTTGACTATCTAGAGGAAGTAAAAGTCATAACAAGGTTTCCGTAGGTGAACCTGCGGAATCCATATAGTTTAAAAAAAAAATAAAAGGTACGATACTTTATGGACAGACCTCATATTTCTTATTGTTACATGGGAAACAAGGGACCAGTAGATTCTCACAAATCCAACAAGACCAAGTATTCATGATATGCACACTCTTAAGGCTATGAAATTGGGCTATTAGTAAAAAAAAAGGAGAAAAGGGGGTGTTCACAATAATAGTAGCATCTGCTGTTGACGCTACAAACTCAAAACTATTATGTTCAAACTGCTTTTTTAGCAATCCTGTGAATCACTAAACTAGTATTTAGTTGTATAACCACAGTTTTTCATGATTTCTCCACATCTGCGAGGCATTAAGTTTGTTGGTTTGGAACCAAGATTTTGCTCATTTACTAGTGTGCTTGGGGTCATTGTCTTGTTGAAACACCCATTTCAAGGGCATGTCCTCTTCAGCATAAGGCAACATGACCTCTTCAAGTATTTTGACATATCCAAACTGATCCATGATACCTGGTATGCGATATATAGGCCCAACACCATAGTAGGAGAAACATGCCCATATCATGATGCTTGCACCACCATGCTTCACTGTCTTCACTGTGAACTGTGGCTTGAATTCAGAGTTTGGGGGTCGTATCACAAACTGTCTGTGGCCCTTGGACCCAAAAAGAACAATTTTACTCTCATCAATGCACAAAATATGCCTCCATTTCTCTTTAGGCCAGTTGATGTGTTCTTTGGCAAATTGTAACCTCTTCTGCACATGTCTTTTATTTAACAGAGGGACTTTGCGGGGGATTCTTGCAAATAAATTAGCTTCACACAGGCGTCTTCTAACTGTCACAGCACTTACAGGTAACTCCAGACTGTCTTTGATCATTCTGGAGCTGATCAGTGGGTGAGCCTTTGCCATTATGGTTATTCTTCTATCCATTTTGATAGTTGTTTTCCTTTTTCTTCCACGCGGCTCTGGTTTTTTTGGTCCATTTTAAAGCATTGGAGATCATTGTAGATGAACAGCCTATTATTTTTTGCACCTGCGTATAAGTTTTCCCCTCTCCAATTAACTTTTTAATCAAACTACGCTGTACTTCTGAACAATGTCTCGAACGTCCCATTTTCCTCAGGCTTTCAAAGAGAAAAGCATGTTCAACAGGTGCTGGCTTCATCCTTAAATAGGGGACACCTGATTCACACCTGTTTGTTCCACAAAATTGCTGAACTCACTGACTGAATGCCACACTGCTGTTATAGTGAACATCCCCTTTTCTACTTTTTTACTAATAGCCCAATTTCATAGCCTTAAGAGTGTGCATATCATGAATGCTTGGTCTTGTCGGATTTGTGAGAATCTACTGAATCTACTGGTACCTTGTTTCCCATGTAACAATAAGAAATATACTCAAAACCTGGATTAATCTTTTTAGTCACATAGCACTACTATTATTCTGAACACTACTGTACATCTGTGTTCTCCATCCAGCCTTATAGTGGAGTGCTGCTGTAGCTGTGCTAAACCAGGTCCTCCTGCACACGGCACTAAACCTCACTGATCATAACAACTGCAACTACTTTTTATGACTTACAACGTGGATGTGCGTGCTGCCAGAAAAACCGAGACATCAATCAGTTTGTAGAATAAATAAATGAATAGCCAAAACTAAAACACAATCTAAGTAATGCCTAAAACTGTCTAAATATAATTGAAAAGTGATACCAGGGTGAGTGTTCTGTACTACGTACTATGACAATAATCTGTTAAGATGAAATAAAAAAATCTTCAATAACTATAGGCTCATAAGACTAATATAAAAACAAAGATAATATACTTTACTCAGCCTCTGAATATTTCAGACCTGCTCCTAAGTTGCAATTACTATTTGCCCTCACCACATTAGGAGATTGAATTATTTGTTATATAAACTGCACCAGAATGCAGGAATTTTATGTATGGGCCATTTTCCATTGCTAATATGTGTTTTTTTTAATCATTTTGACAATGAATGCAGCTTTTACAAGCAATGTTTTCACTCTGAAATCACGGGAAATTGTATTTCTGGACATCTAGATTTTCAAAATTTTAAAAATGTGCTAAGCACCCCTAAAACTGGAAGTCTAAAATCGCCTCTGGCTGGAAGGCTTATAATATCTGTCAAACGTTTTTGTGGCTGATTGGTTAGGCTAGTATCTCACTGACACGGCTGGTGGAGAGGATGCAGAGACACAAAATCACATGAAAACAGCCGAAAAGGTGATACCTGTCTCATGTGGATTCTCACTGAATCTGTCCTCCCGACATGTGCGCACATAGCTGCCCACTGCCTGCTGAATGCTGGCTGGAGTGCCCGTGAAAATTACGGCCACAAATCTTTAGATGTCCACACATACCGCGTGAGGGACACTGATATGTCACGGCAAACACGCAAAAGTCAAGCAGCTCTGATGAGCGTGATGTATTTGTGGCAGTGTTGGCTTGCCATAGCTACTGGCGTGGCTGACACAATGACACGTTTGCACACGCAGTACTCAGGATGGATGTGGACGATTACATTGTTATTATGTGAAAGAGCCTGTGAAAATTCCCCCAACTTTAAACAGAAAAAGCACTGAAAATAATAAAATACATAATAAAATAATAACTAACAATTAAAAACACAAGAAACGTGTGGAAAGCCACTCATGGATGTACAGACGTTGTCCAGGAGCTGCTATATATCAATATTATTGTCCCAGCTGGTGCCTGTCCTCAACTTCTGTACAATCCTTCACTGGCCAGGTGCTGTGATGCACTTGAAATGCTGTTCCATGCACGTGTGGGCTCTGTGATCCTCTGGAAGCGGTCTGATAAAAATAAAACTACAACCCCAATTCCACTGAAGTTGGGACGTTGTTGGATGCCTGCAACACGTTTCAAAAAAGCTGGGACAGTGGCATGTTTACCACTGTGTTACATCACCTTTCCTTCTAACAACACTCAATACGTGTTTGGGAATTGAGGACACTAATTGTTGAAGCTTTGTAGGTGGAATTCTTTCCCATCCCAGACAGCAAATGGAACAGGGCCGGATGTAGTCCAACATCCGGTACCAATCCTGAAAACAGATCCGGTCCAGACAATTTTTGCACCTTGGCCCAAATCCGGCACGGCTCCACTTTACAGTTCTAGAACAGATCCGGACCAGATCACAGCACCGTGGCAGGAACAAGTTTTACAGGGGTATAGTTCCGTGGATCCGAGGAAACTGATTTGTATCTGTAACACACAGATCAGTGTCCGTGGACTTATAAAACTTGCTTTTGGAGCACGTTTTTGGAGCAACACATGCTGCCATCCAAGCAACGTCTTTTTCAGGGATGTCCCTGCTTATTTCAGCAAGACAATTCCAAGCCACATTCTGCACGTGTTACAACAGCGTGGCTTCGTAGTCACAGAGTACGGGTACTAGACTGGCCTGCCTGCAGTCCAGACCTGTTGCCCATTGAAAATGTGTGGCGCATTATGAAGTGTCAAATACAACAATGGAGACCCTGGACTGTTGAACAACTGAAGTCTTACATCAAGCAAGAATCCCAGACAGCAAATGGATCCGGGCCGGATGTAGTCCAATATCCGGTACCAATCCTGAAAACACATCCGGTCCAGACAGTTTTTGCACCTTGGCCCAGATCCGGCATGGCTCCACTTTACAGTTCTGGAACAGATCCAGATCAGATCTGAACCGGATCCACAAAAGACCAACCATTTACAGCCCATATCTGTCACGGATCTGGGACAGATGTGGTCCGCATCACAGCACCGTGGCAGGAACATGGGGTTAGCATAACGATGAGCAATTTTATCTGCACTCGGCAGAAACTATCCATTACCGGTTATAAACTCAGGGCTGTGAAAACTCCGCGAATCATGGGGAGGAGGGGGGTGTTAGTGTGTACTCTGTAATCATGATCGTCAATGAAGTTTTTTAAATGCTTAGCGCAAAGCAGTTTTTTTCTTTACGACAAGCAAGTTTTATAAGTCCATGGACACTGATCTGTGTGTTACAGACACAAATCAGTTTCCTCAGATCCACGGAACTTACCCCTGTAAAACTTGTTCCTGCTACAGTGCTGTGATGCGGACATCTGTCTCAAATCCGTACCAGATATGGGCTGTAAATGGTTGGTCTTTTGCGGATCCGGTTCAGATCTGGTCCGGATCTGTTCCAGAACTGTAAAGTGGAGCCGTGCCGGATCTGGGCCGGGGTGCAAAAATTGTCTGGACCGGATCTGTTTTCAGGATTGGTACCGGATGTTGGACTACATCCGGCCTGGATCCATTTGCTGTCTGGGACCTCAAATGAATGAGGAAAAATAAAATCAATGCAGTATCTAACAAAAATGAACAATAAAATGACATTTCTAATGTCTGTCGACTCACCCAGTTACATGGCAAAGTATGGGCTTGTATTTATTCTTTCAACAAGATGGCGTATGACTCATGTCAACAGTTCTTCTGCTCACCGCATCACTGGAGAGTGGTACGGACTGGATTTTGGTTGCAGCTGCCTCCCCAATAACTCCCGGCACATATCCACAGTGCTCAGCCAAATAAACTCCACTATGATTGACCATGATGCCAGTCACGCATTACTTAGTAATGTGTTACTCTAATTTGACCGCTTTTTTCAGTAATGAGTAATCTAACAAGTTAATCTTTCCAATCGTTAATCTTTGTATTGTGGGTCGATAGCAGCATTAAAACAGATGTCCTGACGAGATGCAGACTGAGTTCTGAATTGTCCACTCTCAGCAAGCTGCAGCACAGAGCCACTGTGCACAGTGACGCTCAGAGCTATGGTTTTACAAAGATATTTTATGCTTTTTTTATTCTTTTTTTTTTCCCACTGTCTGCGTATATAGTAATGGTAAATGCCACACTGGCAGAACCATTTATGAACATTAATACACATATATGCAATTTATTCTTGCAGGACAGAAGGTATGTAGTGCATGAGTGAATGTGGTGTGCGTGTGTGACCCCCATCCGCCCTTCCCGATCACCCTACAAGATCAACAACATAAAACATGCCGGAACAAACCACCACACATGAACAAGCAGTGACAGCGACAGTCTGTTGTCTGGTTAGTGAGCATTCATTCCCTAATCTGGGACACCAAAGTCTTGATCCCCTTGAGAGCACCCAAAACCGAATTGTGGTGTCAGCCACGAACACGTGACCAGCCATACACAGAGACCCAGATCTCAGCTATATATCCGATCACTGCTGTGGCTGGTGTGTTGGGCCAAGATAAAAGTACAGAACCCTACCATAAGACATGGACCACTCCGGCATGTCGGAAGCCATACAGCCGACCACAAGCGACAACGGAAAAGGGCCCAGGACGCAGGGCCCTAGGAGGAACTAGGCAAAAAAGGGAAGCGGAAGGGCACAGGGGCCAGAAAGGGCAGCCACCAGAGCCACCAGGGCAGCACAACGGACCAACAAGGGAGCGGCCCGATGGCGCTGGAACACCCCCCGACACCCCCCAACGGAGGCACAGGAAGTAACTCCACACCCGAGGGAAGCACGCAGGGCCCACCAGGAGCCACCAAGAGGGGGCCCTTAGTGGGCCCCTTGGTGGGCCCCTCTTTCATTCTTTAAAACTCTGTGCCGCTCTGTGTGTGTCCTCGTTAAAAACAGCTGATCTGCAAAGCTCAAATACACACTGCTCAGTGTGGCGCTCTCATTGGAGTGACATCTCTGCTATTTTGGCATTGTGGGATAGCTCATCGGACTACCGCCTAACCCAGTGCTGAATCTGCCGAGATGAGAAGATGCAGGATGAGTGTTACGATCATTTAGGCATAAAAACACATGAGATACACAAGTTCTTGTGTCAAATATACTCCTGATGTTTTTGTTACCCATGAAAACACACTGTCATCACAGGTCTGGGAAGTACTTTTTGCGCAGGAATTCATCAAGCACTAACACAGAATATACAGAGACTGTATATCGTTGTTCGGCCAAAATGAGAGCGTCCACTGTTGGATTGCCATAATTTAGTGGTGTGCATGAGGTAGACGTGGCTCCCCACAACAGCGCTAGATTAAAGGTCCACTTTTGAAGACTTTTTTTTTCATACTATTACTAATACTAATATTACTTAATAATAATAATAATTTCAACAACTAAAATGTTTAGAAAGAATTTAAATGTTTGAAAGATGTTAGAATTTAATAGTTACATTTATAAACAATGTAGATTAGAAATGGTAAGTTTTACCTTGTCAGTGTAGCGGCTGCACTCTGCGTTGTGTTGTTATGACTCCGCCCATTCACTTCTCTCAGGACACAAACTCGCCATCCTCGGCATGGGAGTCAGAATCTCTAACCAGAACGCTAAAACCCAGGGCTCTGGCCTGGTAAGCAGAGAATCCTTTTGACCTGTTTGGAGTGAGGTTTAACTACATATGCACAGCGACACCTGCTGGCCTCTGTTACATCAGTGCTGTCAACAGTTAAATATGAGGTCAAGAAATTAACATAATTATTAACAAACAAGCAATTATTAAACAAGTATTTATGTTCATTGAAGTCAAGAAAGGTTGACTATAAAGTGAGTATTGGCAAAACAGGTTATTTTCATGTTGAGGTGGCGGGGGGGGGGGGGGGGGTTGTCAGCAGCTGCTGAAAGTAACTAAAAAATTAACTAGTAATCTAACTTAGTTACTTTTAAAGTTGAGTAATCAGTAAAGTAACCAACTTACTTTTTCAAGAAGTAATTGGATTACTTGTTCAAATTAACTGTGGCAACACTGGTGACTGAAAAGGGTTTCTTGCAACAAGCTGCAACCATATAACTGGCTTTCAGTGTTGCTTCTGACTGAGTTGTTAATGTTGTGATGACTTTCCGTTGTGCCTGAAGCCTGTGTCTTTTCTTTAACAAATATTCTTTTGGCTTCCCAGCACATCCTGATTGCTTTGTCCATAATTGTCTCTGAAGCTTCAATGGTATTTGTGCCTCATTTGACAGGATTTCACCACATTCACCGCACAGTGTTTTGGCTCAGCATCACTGCCTGCCATTATGGATCTAAATTTAATGTATTCAGGGCCATATTTAATTTCCTTTGGCACTTTCACTGGTGTAGGGGTACCTCTCATGTCACATTTTCATTTCAGAAATTTGTCCATAACTGCAAAAGTAGCTGTCACTGCTGTCCCTCTTATTTGTTTGTTTTTTTTTTTTGGCAGATTGCATGTCAACTGGAGCTGTGATATTGAAATGGAACTGATCTTTGAAATTCTGCATTTTAATTTGAAGCTTTTATTTATGTGAATTGTAGAGCTCATTTCTAATTTTTTTGGAATTTACAAAATGCTAAAATTATTATTATTATTAATAATAATAATAATAATAATAATACAACCTTTTGGAACTTTTTTAATCACCGCCTCCGCAGCACAGTAGAGAGCACTATGAGGCCTGTGTGTGGGCCGCCGCCCACTGGTTGAGAATAACTGTGCTAAATCATGCACAGAGAAACCCGCCGCATGACCACACTGCCATAGTTGTCACTCCCTTACAATGCAACAAATACGCTTCAACTGACTGTCAGTAAGTAGCTCCTTGTTTGACACAAAGTCATTCCAGTGGTACGCCAAGGAGATCAGGCACTAAAGACATTCAGCCATCACCTTAGGTCACTGTTAGTGTCCAAGTGTCCCAACTCCACAGTCAGACAGGACACACCAGGACCTTTCAGGTTCATTGGCAGCTGTCACAAAATAACAACCATTGTTGTGTAACAAATGTACTTATTTTTTTATTGTGTAATAGAAGGGTGGCGGTTCAGGTTCTGACTGTGAGCGTGACCCTTCACACTCCCTCCGGGTGATGATTTCGTACAGAAAATGAGAAATCTCCGCAGCTGAACAAGTCACTTTTGATTTATTCAAACTGTTAGTCCCCTCCCTTTCCCAGAATGCACTGTGGTCAGTTGTGCACAGCACCACATGGGAAACAGTAAGAATTAAGACTCACACGCGTCAGGCTGCAAACACACACCACCCACACACTTCCCCTCATCACTAATTACAACATGACTAAATCATAAATGATACATTCATGTCTAATAACTACTGGGTGTGTGTGCATGCAGTGTAATTGAGGTGTGTGTGTTTGTGTTTCTTCTTATGGGGTGGTATCAGTATGTGTCTGTGTGAGAGTGAACAGCATAAGAAAGAAAAAAAAAAAGGCACTGGACTTTTTAAATTTTAGACCCATTTAAAAACCATTAAAGGTACAATGACATAGAAGCTAAAGCAGCTTTTGCTTCTATGTGATTTGACATTTGAAATGATACTAAACTGTTAACAACAACAACAAAAACATTTTAGAAACAAAACTGCACTGGAAAAATAAAACATGAATCAGCTTTAGTTTTTTCTCAAAGTATTTTTTTTTATTTTTTTAGAATTAGTTTGAAAACTTAAATTCTAAAAATATATCTGTCCATTTTCTAACTAATACATTTAGGTCAAACAGATGACAGTATTTTTTTTTTAATTCATCCAAGTTTCACTTTTTTCAGTGTATGAATAGAAACAGAAACACTCAAAAACATAAAAATAAATTTAGACATATTTTGTAAAATGTACTTTGAAATAAATCATCAATAATTTGAATTTGAATGAATGAATGAATTTGAATTTTGAATTTGAATAATTTATTTGGCACACAGACTCAACAATAACAAAAAACTGATACACAAGACAATTCCACAGTGACACGTGTGACCAAAAGGGGGTGAGCAGAAGCAAAGCTTCTAAACGCCCACCTCTTATATACATACATACATACATACATACATATATACTCATTACCTACCCCCAGAGCAAGCACACAGGTGACAGTGGTAAGGAAAAACTCCCTCTGATGTACTGAGGAAGAAACCTCAAGCAGACCAGACTCTAAGGGGTGACCCTCTGCTTGGGCCATGCCACAAACACATTTAACACAATGCAAACTCAAATCCCATCATCAAATGGATTGATAAAGAAAATGGATTGACAATGCATCTATGTGCCTGAAAGGGTGTAGGCAGAAGCAAAGCTTATTAACGCCTACCCCTTTCTCATCATCATCAGGACTGCAAAGAAAAACAACAACAACAAAAAAAAAACAACAACTATTCCCACTCCCATTTTCAACCACTTCAATCACTTCAACTTAAAGGACAAAATCCGAGTGTTACCGAACAAATTTACACTTACAATTGGCTACACACCAAACTCAACCTACTTCAGCAGATACATATCTTGAAAACATCATTTCTTTATATTGCTTTTTAAACTGATTGATATTTGGACATCGTTTGAGTTCATCCTTCAGATTATTCCATAGTCTAGAGCCACACATGGAGACACAGAAACCTTTCCTGGTGGTCCGATCGCCAGCAATTTTAAAATGATACAAGCCCCGTAAATTATATTTTCCTTCTCTCTCAGTAAAATATTCTTGAATTCTAAATGGCACCTGTTTATTTTTCACTTTGTACATTAATTGAACAGTCTTGAACAAGATCATATCATTAAGTTTTAATATTTGAGATTTAATGAACAGTGGGTTGGTGTGGTCTCAATAACCTGCATTATGAATTGTCCTTAATACTCTTTTTTGAAGAATGAATAATGGTTGCAATGTAGTTTTGTATTTATTGCCCCAAACGTCAGCACAGTAATTCAGGCAGGGTGCAACCAATGAACAATACAAAGTATGTTGTGCTCTGCAATCAAGAACATGCTTTACTTTATGTAATACTGCAATACTCTTTGATACCTTCCTTTGAATATGCTGAATATGAGCTTTCCAATTAATTTTTTCATTAATAATGACACCTAAAAACTTATTCTCTTTGACATGTTTTATGTTTACCCCATGTATATTTAACTGAATTTGTATGTCTTTTTTATAATTTCTAAATAACATTAATTTAGTTTTAGACAAATTTAATGATAATTTGTTAATATCAAACTATCTCTTTAACTTCATCATTTCAGTTCCTAAATCAGATAATTGTTGCAGATTTTTCCCTGAGCAAAACAGGTTTGTGTCATCTGCAAAGAGAACAGCTTTAACCACATCTGAAACTTTACATAAATCATTAATGTGTAAAATAAATAGTTTGGGGCCCAACACAGAACCCTGTGGATTAAGCCCACAAATGATGTCCAGACATGAAGAACAGTATTCCCTGAGTTTAACAAACTGCTTCTGGTTTTGTAAGTAGCTTTTAATCCAACTCAGAGCAACCCCTCTGATCCCATACAGTTCCAACTTTTGAAATAATATATTGTGATCAGTTGTATCAAAAGCCTTTCTTAGGTCAATAAATAAACCTGCTACAATTTCCCTTTAGTCCACATGTTTATTAATCTCTTCTATGGAATCCAGCAATGCCATTGCAGTGGACTGTTTAGCTCTAAAGCCATATTGACTTTCATCAAGCAAGTTGTGTCGATCTATAAATTTACCCAGGCTACTGTTGTAAAGTTTTTTCCAGTATCTTAGAAAATTGTGACAACTGAGACACAGGTCGTGAATGACTCATTACCATGAACAAAAGACTGAAACTCCTTTGACCTGAGTACCCCATTGTAAACAGGGGATAAAGTGTGTCTCAGACCCCCTCCCCGGTTAAGGCTGGTTTTCAAACGTTTCACAAAGAATGCCTCCTTGACCCCTCTCTCAAACCATTTCTTCTCTCTGGCTAAGAAGAGAACACATCAACTCGGTGGGCGCCAATATCAAGTTCACATGTGAGGATGCCAGAAACAACCATTTAGCCTTCTTGGACTGTGATGTTATGATTAGAGAGAACAGGCAGCTCCAGACAGGGGTTTACAGAAAACCAACTCACACAAATCTGCTCTTTGGCTCAAACCACCCCCTTGAACACAAGCTCGGGGTGATCAGGATGCTTCAACACAGAGCCCTACAGGTGCCCACAACTGCAGAGGGAAGGGCTAAAGAACAACAACATGTCCGGAAAGCCTTCACAGTATGTGGGTACCCATGATGGTCCCTGGACAAAGTGCAGAAGTAGCAGAGAACAAAGACACCAGATAGACAGGAGACGGAGACAAGAAGAAGAGGAGTGTCTCTCCCTTATTTAGCATGAGTAGGGGAAAAAACTACAGAGGATCTTCAGACAGCACAAAATCCCAGTTTACTTTAAACCGGTTAACACCTTGAGACAGAAATTAGTTCACCCTAAGGACATGATCCCTAGTTACAAACAGAGCAATGTAGTGTATTCTATCAGATGTCAGGAAAACTGTAACAAACACTACATAGGTGAAACGAAGCAACCTTTACACAAAAGGCTATACCAGCACCGCAGAGAGGGCGCCAGTGGACCTCAGTCTGCGGTTCATCTCCACCTTAAAGACACTAACCACATGTTTGAGGACAAGGAAGTTAAAATATTAGCCAGAGAGAAGAAATGGTTTGAGAGAGGGGTCAAGGAGGCATTCTTTGTGAAACGTTTGAAACCCAGCCTTAACCAGGGAGGGGGTCTGAGACACACTTTATCCCCCACTTTATTCTGCGATTTGAAGCGAAACGTCCTCGCATCAAGTCCAGTCCAGTCGAAGATCCAGTCGAAGATTCAAGCTTCTCTACTCTGTTGACAAGGAGCAAACCAGTTGTGAAGCAGATCAGGGCCTGGCCAGAGGGAGCCACAGCAGCTCTACAGGACTGTTTTGAAAGCACAGACTGGTCTGTTTTCAGGGAGGCGGCCACCACCAACCAGCACGTTAACCTCACCGAATACACAGACTCAGTAATTGGATACATAACAAAATGCATGGAAGATGTAACCGTCACCAAGGACATTACAGTAAGAGCAAACGAAAAACCCTGGTTCACCAGGGAGGTACGTGAGCTGCTGAGAGCACGCAACACTGCTTTCAGGTCTGGGGACAAGGAGGCCCTCAAGTCAGCCAGGGCCGACCTGCACCGGGGCGTGAGAGTAGCCAAGCATACCTATGGACAGAAAATCAACTCCCACTTCACAAACACAAAAGACCCAAGACGTCTGTGGCAAGGCATCCAGTCAGTCACAGAATACAAGCCAGCCCCCCCCCCCCACCGTGTGAGGACAACACAGACTTCCTCAACTCACTTAACACCTTCTTCAGCCGGTTTGAAGAAAAAAACACAACAACTACAAAAGCCCCCATCAGACCAGACAACATAACACTTCAACTGGACCCAGTGGATGTGAGGATGACCCTACTCAAGGTGAACCCCAGAAAAGCTGCAGGGCTAGACAACATACCTGGGCGTGTCCTCAGAGACTGTGCAGACTCACTCACCGACGTCTTCACAGGCATTTACAACATCTCTCTGAACGAAGCCACCATACCAGCAAGCTTCAAAGCTACCACCATTGTACCACTACCAAAGAAGTCACCAGCATCATCACTAAATGATTACAGACCCATAGCACTCACTCCCATCATGATGAAGTGCTTTGAAAGACTGGTAAAGGCTTACATAACATCCACCCTCCCCACTACTCTGGACCCATATCAATTTGCCTACCGCCCCAAGCGCTCCACTGATGACGCCATAGCAACAGCACTCCACCTCTGCCTGGCTCATCTGGAAACCAAAAACAGTCACGCACGGATGCTGTTTCTCGACTTCAGTTCCGCATTCAACACTGTCATCCCCCAACATCTGGTAGACAAGCTGAGTGCAATAGGCATCAACACTTCACTGTGCAACTGGCTGCTGGACTTCCTCACAAACAGACCGCAGACAGAGTCAGCAACAACTCCTCAGCAACCACCATCATAAACACCGGGGTGCCGCAAGGATGTGTGCTATCTCCTCTGCTGTTCACACTGTTGACCCATGATTGCTGTGCCAGATTTGCAATGAATTACATCATCAAATTCGCCATGACACAACAGTGGTGGGCCTCATCAGAGACGACGACGACTCAACACACAGAGAGGAGGTACACCAACTCATCAACTGCTGTGAGAGGAACAACCTGCTACTCAACGTCAACAAAACAAAAGAAATAACTGTGGACTTCAGAAAAGAACAACCAACACACATCCCACTCATCATCAATGGCAGTGCTGTGGAGTCTGTGAAAAGCACAAAGTTCCTTGGAGTGCACATCACAGATGACCTCACATGGACCACAAACACCACCTCCCTGGTCAAAAAAGCACAGACACGACTCCACTTCCTGTGGAGGATGAGAAGAGCTGACCTCCCCACATCTGCACTCACCTTCTACAGGGGTGCCATTGAGAGCATCCCGACCAGCAGCCTCTCTGTCTGGCACGGCAGCTGTTTAGCTGCAGACAAGAAGGCACTACAGAGGGTGGTGAGGACTGCAGAAAAGATCATCAGATCACCCCTACCAGCCATTCAGGACCTGTACTCTTCACACTGTTCCAAGAGAGCAATGAACATCATCAAAGACCCCACTCACCCAGCACACAAACTGTTCTCCCTACTACCATCAGGGAAGCGCTACCGCAGCATGCGGTGCCGCACAAGCAGACTGGGAAACAGCTTCTTTCCACAAGCCATCAGACTCATCAACACACTGAAGAAAACTACATGAACATTTCAAAGACACTGAAGAACATTCCATGAACACTTCATTTTACCATGTCACTTGCACTTTACTCTTCGCACCTTACATACTACATCTACACTACTGCACGTAACCTGTATGTCCACTGATTGTACTTCTGCTGCTGTGTGATTTTGTGTGTGTGTGTCTATTTATTTTACATGTCTGTATCAGTATGTTAGTCTTTTTTACTGCACATGTGTGTGTGTGAGGTTGTGAGTGAAATGTGTCAGAGAGCGAAATGTAAATTCATGTATCAGTATGTTAGTTTTTACTGCACATTGTGTGTGTGTGTTTATTGTCAATGTCTTATCTATATGTTTAGTTTAACTGCACATTGGAGACTGGTCAAACGCAATTTCAATTTTCTATGCTAACCCTGTTACATAGATTTTTGACATTAAAGTACACTTTGTCTTTGACTTTATGTTAATAATTTCCCTTTCATCTACTGGGCTGAGAAACATTGTGTGCGGATTTCTGGTGATTAATTGCTGATTTTCCCATGGACTATGTGGGATTTCAGCTGCCAGATCTGGCCCAACATTAGCAAAAAATTGAAGACCTTTTGTTATCCATGGGTTAGCTTCATAGTTATTATTTTTATTATACTGTATAATTGGACAATTTTTGTTGTATATATTGAGAAATATGTTTTCAAATTCGGAATATGCTAAATTCTTGCTTTTTGCAAATGGGATTCCAATCCTGTAAAAGTAAATCATTTTTTAAGGCAGTGATAGCTTCTTCAGATTGCAGACGCTTGCAATATTGTATTTCCTCAGTACATTTTTTATTACACTTCAAATCAGTTACTATAAAAATTGGTAAATGGTCACTAACGTCATTAATTAATAAGCCGCTTAGTGTTTTGGTATTGAAATCATTTGTAAATATATTATCAATGAGAGTAGCTGAATGTGAAGTTATTCTTGAAGGCCGAGTAATTTTTGGATATAGATTTAGACTGTACATAGTATTAATGAAATCCTCAGTTACTTTATGCTGATACGGGTTTAAGAGATCAATGTGTATATCTCTGCAGACAAATACTCGCTTATTAACCATCTGTGAAAACAACTTCTCTGTCCAATTTTGAAACTCTTCAATTTTAGAGCCCAGAGCTCTATATATGCAGCTAATAATTCTATTTTGCCTTTTTCCATACCTTTTTGATTGTGATGGATTCCAAAAGATTTTCCACAGCCATAGTCATTTGGTCTTTAATTTTGATCTTTAATAATTAGTTGGACTGTCTTGTACACTGGGACAAAAACCAAGTTGTGCTCAGAATGTGCAAAACATATCTCTTACATGTTTGTCACTGATTCATACAAATTAATTCTTTGTAATTCAGTGATATATAAAGATACGCTTCAACCCTTTAACCATCTTTAATAGATATGGGTTCCAAATTGTCTGAATTCAACTGTTGTAACCTTGAGTTTGACATTTCAGAGTCACCCAAGGTCAAAGTAGAAAGGTACCACTATGTTTAATATTAACCACTGGTGTAGCTTTACAAATTCCTAGAAAAAGTAATTTTAAAAATATTCCCCATACTGTATAAGAATTGGGTCCAAATTTTGACCTCGGCCCTGTGACGCTGACGTTTAATCAATTTTTCTCAAATTAAATTATTTTGTCCTTGACTAGACCTCACTCATTGCATCGTTTGGTCCAAACCAGATGTTTCCTTGGAGACACACACACACACACACACGACAAGCTGGGAAAAAAGAGAGAGATCAGCCATCCTGCACTGAAAACAGTGATCCTCTGCAAATGACTGCAGACATATCTATGAGTTCTTTCTGAGAGCACAGAATATAACAAAAAGGGCAGATCGTTGTTGCAGCCTTTTGGAATATGTCTGATATGTCACTCCCCTGGAGGTAGGCACACAGATTACTTCTACTTGCTGATTCGTCCAGTAATTATAGTTGAACACTTTCTACAACATCTTCCAAACTCTGAGAAATTGCTGGAAATGCAGACTGAACAGAGATTAGGACCTTTGTGACTGTCAAGGTTGTTTACGTTTATCTTGGTACTGATTTTGTTCAGGTTGAACTTCAAAACATAAAAAAACAAGTTGCGAACGCTGTCTTACATTTGCATTCTGTGTGAAGCAGCATTGAAAAAAGGTTAATTCTTCCACCTCCCTCACTGTCAAATGAGCGTTACATTTTCTCCATCTTGTGGTGACACAGGAAGAAGAGGGGCATTGCTGAGCCACAACAGCCTTCTGATTAGCAATGATTCTGTTTTGAAAATTGCAGGAACAGTTCTTGTGTTAAAAATTCAAAGTTACCACACACATTTGAACACATCAGGAGGCTGTTGTGGCCACACAAGTTCTCTGTTATGTGTGCAAAACCCATGATCACACATACTGCTCACACAGTGACACAAAGTACACACTATCAACTAATAATACGTGCTGATGATTGCAAACAGAACACTGCCCCATTACATGATGGGAACTAATGCAGCTCAGGGCACTACAATACATTTATGTTTATTAACAATTCCTAATCATGTAAAAAATTCAGGACAATGAAAATTAAATGTGTTTTGTTGTAACAGATATACTGACACTTAAAAAAAAAAAACCTTTTAAGGAAAATGTTCTATTTTTATTTCTCAAACAAATGTTAGAGCCTGAAAACAGGTTCATCTTATTTGTCTACTCAGGTTTGAACTTTGAGAGTGTTTACACACGAGAGAAAAGTGAGAAAATGTTCATGCCTGATTGAGAAAAGTGTATAAAGTGTGTAGTGAGGGGTTTTACAGCTTTAAAATGTCTATAATACTGTGAAAAATAACGCTGGCCACTTTGCGGATTTCGCCTATCGCGGGCTATTTTTAGAACGTAACTCCCGATAAACGAGGGACCATTGTACCTTTAATCGTGATTGTTACTGAGTTTTTAAAATGCTTAGCACAAAGGCTTCTTTTTTACGACATCATGCAAGTTTTATAGTCCTCGGACACTGATCTGTGTGTTACAGATACATATCAGTTTCCTTGATGTGCAGAGATTCGCGGAGGAAAAATGCCACTCAAAGCCTACCCTGGCTGTTACGACAGTTGTCGTAAAGCGGGTACTGGTTGGTTGCTGCGGTGACACTGTGCGAAGCTTAGCTAAACTTAGCACGTGGACATCTCTAACGTAGCACGTGGACATCGCACACTTTTAGAACTTTCAGTTTTTAAAAGAGAGAATTTTGCAGCATGTCTGTGTCACGGAGCGACATCAGACAGAGCGAAGTATGGCAAAGAAAGACGGTTTGAAAAAAGTGTGATAAGGACAAGAATCTGTGGCGTTATTGCTGGCTTCATGAACACACCTGAAAGATAAAAGGGAAAGCGAACTGGTAAGAATGTGCTGTTTCAAACAGAATTTCAGAAAAAGATTATGTGCCTTTTGTTCTTTCATTAATCTAGACTTTCTTTCACTGAAAAAAAAGACATTGTGGCTTTGAATGAATGTAGGCTACATGAATTTACACAACAATGTAAGTTTGTTTTTATTAATGTAGACTTTTTTCATGGGAAAAACACACTGTGGCTTTGAGTGGATTACAGGAATTACACAGAAGGTGTGGCTTTTTTACTATAAGGTATGTTATTGATATTTTACTCTGATTTTTAAAATATTCTACAATCTTTAGCTGTGGTTTTTGACATGGTTTAACAGTCTTTTCAGTCTTCATGAATTTCATGTAGTTTAATTGTTCTGAGTTAATGCATAATTTGGTTTACAATTAAAAGGAAAATCATATCAGGTCCTACTTCCACATCGTATTCTGTTATTTCAACATGATCATTGATGGTTCAAATGAAAGGTTGAATCTAGGATCTTTTAAATATGCACTAATTTTGAGATTTGTTCTTCCAGGAGATGTTGAAAATGTATCAGTAGATGAAAATTTAATTTGGTTTCTGGGGCCCCACAAAGCCCTAGACCCTGAGTCCTGGGGAGCTACACCCCCCAGACCCCCTGCGAATTTTCCTCGGATTTTACAATTTTCATTTCACAGCCCTGAAAAGCATTTTAGGCATATTGAACTCCACTTTGCTATTTATCTTAGAGCTGTGTGATCTTGGCAGGACAAATGAACCAGGAAACCCCCCCCCCCCCCCACCTCTGCATTACAAACAACCTAAAACAAATAGGGTAAATTTGGTTTGAAAGTTTATCATGCATATTTTCAACCCGATCTCATGCCAGTTTATGATGACATCACGAAAAGATGAAAGTGATTTAATCTATTTGCTTGAGATACCATCACAAAATGTGTTACTTTCTGTAAAGGTATCACAAATTTTTTCTTGATAGTATCATGAAATTTGGGTAATGTGGGCCGTCCATGGGCAGGGGGGGAGGTATGGTTAGGGTTGTAGTTAGGGTTAGAATAATGGTTATGGTTAGGGTGGCTAAGGTTAAAAGTAGTGATCTAAACTTGACCATGTCATGAAAATGTGACTCATTTCATGATGGTATCATGAAAAAAAGTGTGACTGGGCAGCATATTTTTTACAGACAGGCAGTAGTTTTCATAATGAGTGGCGTTGGTTTGTGGGAATTAAAAATCCTGACCATCATCAGAAACCGAGTCACACTAAGCAATAATCTTAACAAGTTGCTGGTGTATGCTAATTTGCGCGAATAGTGCTAATATACAAATTAAATAATACTGAAATTATTTACTTAACCTTTAACTTTAATTATCAGTTCCTCCCATTTGTCTTTTGCTCATCCTAAGAAAAACAATGATCTTTTAATTACCTTTAGTTATCCAGTGAGTTATTATGCCTTTATCCATGGGGATCCATGGGCTCTAGATTGAGTAGTGTTTATAAAATAGGTAGCTGACATTTTTCAAGGGTGGTAATAAATTAGGCAGTTTCCTTAATGAGTTTGAATGGAATGCAAGTCCAGAATGTTTTTAGAACCTTAGACCAATTTGTTTCATGTAAATTGAATACTTTTTAATGTTAATTTACTGTCTTAATGCATTTATAAACTGTTTAGGTTCTTGCTATCATTTACACACTATTATTATTATTATTATTATTATTATTATCCGTATTACTATTATTTTGTTTTATTATTACTTCTATTTGTCATTTGATTTTTTTCAATGGGCCACAATAGAAATAAATGTTTACACTTTCTTGTGTCATCCATGTATTTTTAACATATTTACAATTACATTATGCACTTAGATTGAACTTACTGTAATATATAGATGATTTACCACCCTCTGCTGGAATGACGTGTGAGTCCAGAATGTAATTATGAACATCGATGGCTCATTGTTGTTAGTTAATATCCGTAGTTTCTCCAAAAATATTAGTCCTATCAATGTTCCATTTTGGCAACATTCATCCTTGACCCAAAATATACAAGCATACCAAATGGCACTTGTCAGCTCTCCCCAGTTTGTCTGTGATCAAAGTTTTAATATATTGGGGTGAGTTGCACAGAAAAATGAAAACTGAGCCAGAATGTGTAGTCATGTAGGCTCTTGTTCTCAGTTGCAGTGATTGACTTGATTGACACTGCGCCATATAGATCTCTGCTTGGTCTTCCCACAGACCAGTCGATGTTCTTCCATGTGTCAGAACGTCCCTTAGGTGGAGCTTCTGACCTCTCTTCTTTGCCTGCCAGAGGCAAGCTCACCATAAAGTCTGCTTTTGGCCAGTCTTTCATCTGGCATCCTTCCGACGTGGCCTACCATCTGAGCTAGGCAGATGTGATGAGTGCTTCCACGCTAACTGTCTTGCAACTTCTAATTCGAGCAGCCTACAAGCACACAAAACTTACAATCCCCCATGTGATCTTTGACAACCCCCTATGGGGGTTCAGGCTCCCATATTTGAAAGCTGAGGTGAACATAGGAAAATTCTTTCTTTACTTTAGACCACGGCCCTCATTTATCCGACTATTTTTCGAAAAGGTTCTAAAAGTTCTGTCATATAAACACAATTTAGTTTGTGTGTAAGTGCAAAAAAATTGTATTTATCAAACAGGCTCAATACGTACATCAGAAAGTATCAGCTGTTGATAAAACCTACATGTTCTAACGCACCATGCTTGTGTGCATTCAAGGCTATGTGCACTGAAAAATGAACCATACAAGGCATTATAACATCTAGTTAAAAAACACATGCTGCTTGTTTTAATCTCCAGAATAATGGCCAAGACAGTGAAGAAAGTCAATCTTTGTGAAATGGAGATTGAGGTGTTTGTGTGTGGCCACAGCAGTGGGATGACAAAAATAAATGTATCAAGTGGCAACACTAGGTGGCAATGACAAGTCCACCATTAGTTCTGGCCACTAACTCGTGATGTTTTTTTAATCGAGACATCACACACTTATGGACATAATTTTGACAAGCTTTAAGAAGCTCACAACAACTTGCATAAAACTTTTAAATCAACAGAAGAAGTAGACAATTATTTATCCTTTCAGTTGTCTCAGAATCAGCTCAGAGCTGTCTTTCTGAAGACAAAATCTCTCCTAATGAAATTTAAGCAGTCAAAATAACACAGGCTCACTTTAGTAGAAAATTGCAGCAGGGAAGCTATTTGCTTCATCACTTGTAGCAGCAGGTGGCGCTCCAGCTGTTTGTTGTTGCGGTTGAAGCCAAAAGCTGCTGTTTAGTTAATACAGGTGTCTTTTGTAGGGTTTGACAGCAATGAGGGTTGCAGTACCGCTGTTCTACCACAAGGTTTGATGCTGTGCATGCACGTGGTCAGATGTGTGAGCATAATTACACACATTTCCAAGTGCAAGTAGGTGAATTCCATGAATTGAGTAGACGTGTTTGTATGCACAGTTCCAGGTCTAGATTTTGGTGACTATGGTTTAATTGGAATTTGCTGCATTTCAATAGCAATAGTTTTCACCCTGCAGCTGGCAATACCTCATTTTAAGACTGACATGCCATGCACTCACTATTTAAAGCCTATTCCAAAGCACAGGTACTGAGAGTTGAGCTGAGCTGTAATTGGGTGCTGAGATTCTTACTCCAAAGTACTTAAATGTACAGAGAGGAGTAGCCAGGTTGAACCAACAACCTTTGAATAAACAACCAACTCAACATCATGAGCCATGTGCCAATGTCTTATTTTTACGTTGAAAACATAACTGTGGTATGGGCGAGTCTTTACCTGTGAGAGAGGACATTCCTTGGCCAGTGCGCTCTGGTTGGTCTCCTTGAGTAGTTCTTTGAGGGCGTTCCTCACTGTGGCGTGGCTCCATTGCTCTGACGGCAGCTCCTCCAGCCGAGAAAAACTGCACACACAAGTTGAACTTAACCAACAAAGTAAGAGTGAAATAAATTAATCACACAGCAGGATGAATTGTTCTGTGATGCTCCATGATGACATATTCAGTAATCCACAAGAAAATAAGTAAATATGCAACTTACAGATTCTGCTACAGTGTCTTGTGTGTCCTGTGTTACAATGTTGTGCTTCTCCTGATTGTCCTCCAATGACAATTCAATCTGGCACCTTACACATGATCCCCCAGCCTGGCCCATTGGACTTACTCTCTCTGGACTTACTGGCCCATTGGACTTACTGTCCAATGGGCCAGTAAGTCCAGTAGAGAGAGGACACACACCAATTAGTTAAACTGCAGGAGTGTCTTTCAGACATAAAGACATGGATGACCTCTAATTTCCTGCTTTTAAATTCAAATAAAACTGAAGTTATTGTACTTGGCCCAACAAATCTTAGAAACATGGTGTCTAACCAGATCCTTACTCTGGATGGCATTACCCTGACCTCCAGTAATACTGTGAGAAATCTTGGAGTCATTTTTGATCAGGACATGTCCTTCAATGCGCATAGTAAGCAAATATGTAGGACTGCTTTTTTGCATTTGCGCAATATCTCTAAAATTAGAAAGGTCTTGTCTCAGAGTGATGCTGAAAAACTAATTCATACATTTATTTCCTCTAGGCTGGACTACTGTAATGCATCATCATCAGGTTGTCCTAAAAGTTCCGTGAAAAGCCTTCAGTTAATTCAAAATGCTGCAGCTAGAGTACTGACGTGGAATAGAAGGAGAGAGCATATTTCACCCATATTGGCTTCTCTTCATTGGCTCCCTGTTAATTCCAGAATAGAATTTAAAATTCTTCTTCTTACTTATAAGGTTTTGAATAATCAGGTCCCATCTTATCTTAGGGACCTCATAGTACCATATCACCCCAATAGAGCGCTTCGCTCTCAGACTGCAGGCTTACTTGTAGTTCCTAGGGTTTGTAAGAGTAGAATGGGAGGCAGAGCCTTCAGCTTCAGGCTCCTCTCCTGTGGAACCAGCTCCCAATTCAGATCAGGGAGACAGACACCCTCTCTACTTTTAAGATTAAGCTTAAAACTTTCCTTTTTGAAAAAGCTTATAGTTAGGGCTGGATCAGGTGACCCTGAACCATCCCTTAGTTATGCTGCTATAGACTTAGAATGCTGGGGGGTTTCCCATGATGCACCCAGTGTTTCTTTTTATTCACCCCTTTTTGCTCTGTATGCACCACTCTGCTTTTAATCATTGGAGATTGATCTCTGCTCTCTTCCACTGCATGTCTTTTCCCGATTTTCTCCACTCAGCCCCAACCAGTCCCAGCAGAAGACTGCTCCTCCCTGAGCCTGGTTCTGCTGGAGGTTTCCTCCTGTTAAAAGGGAGTTTTTCCTTCCCACTGTCGCCAAGTGCTTGCTCATAGGGGGTCATGGGGGGGGGGGGGGTTCTGTAATTATTGTATGGCTTTTGCCTTACAATATAAAGCACCTTGGGGCAACTGTTTGTTGTGATTTGGCGCTATATAAATAAAATTGATTTGATTTGATTTGACTTAGTGGGCCCTATATCCATGATCTATGGCTGACCATCTGAAGTGCATAGTGCAAGTGCCTTTGGAGGTGTCCAAGAACAAAGTATTTACGCAATGTAGGACACATGGTACAAAAAGGTTATATGTAGTCACTTAGTCATGAGTGTGTTCTGGCAATAGATCATATTGCCATCTGGAGTTCCCTTTAAAGGGGAAGGTTGGCTTTTAAAACCTGAGGTCTATTTTTCAATGCTTTAGGGGGGTTTCTTTTCACTTGGAACAAAAACAAAATTATTCAATACATTATTGATTTAGAACACAAACACTGCCACAGACAAAAGCAAATTAAAACACACTCAGTAAACTACTTCTTGTCACTACTGAACTGGCAGAAATGTCATTAACTGTCCTCTTAGCATGGAGAGGGTCTCTACAGATGTATATGTGTACATGATTACCTAATTAAATGTGAAGAAACTCTTTAAAACAACCAATTACACAGTTACCTGCTTGCCTTAGCCTAGCTCTCATCCCCTGCACTGCCGTCCACTTAGTGATTTCAAATCAACAGCCGACAAGAGGCTGTCTTACAAAACAAGCCCCTCATCGGCCAGAAAAAGTAAAGCATCACCAGCATATCTAGAGTGGTAAAGATCTGTGTCAACCAATGCAGCATGCAGAGCACAAAAGTTCTACTTGAGATCTCAAGACAAAACTACAGTAATACAGTAATACAGTAATATGCAAGTAATACTTTTCCATTATCTGAAAATTTACTATTTCTTTGCACTGCTTACTAACAACTAATTATTCATTGTCACTTTTGATGAGATGTTGTTGTTGTCTACCCTGCCAAAAAACAAACAACAGCAAAAATACATTTTGTAACATTTTTATAATTTTAAATAAAAATGGTCAACTCTAGTGTTCATAGAAATCTTTATGTTGATTTTTAAGACAGAGTTGCTTTGAAAGAACCCATATATTTGAGTAGAATTACCATACATGGTGTCGCAGTAAGTATTTTGCAACAGTTTATCAGAATCTGTGTGACCAATGATACCACTATGTTAGTTCATGAACCATGACAAATATCATCATGAAACTTGAGATAAGTTGATATAATGATATCTTGACCAAGTTTAAAATCGAGGGTGAACATTCATGTCTAATACTACTTTGGAGTCATTTTGCTTCCTCAGCCTATTATTTTGTTGGTAAGTGGATTTCATCATTTGAGACATTACTGGCTTATGCAATGGGGAAGACAATGCTGACTAGCTCATGAGTTCTTACAGCCTAAAACCTGAAATACACTGCAAGCGTCACATGTACGTTGTGGTTGCGTTGCGTGTTGATTTTCATTCAGGAATCTGTTAGCACATTAAATCCTGAACACAGTTAACATGAGCGAAGCATCCCAGAAACGTCCCAGACGTGTGATAAAATAGACAGAAAAATTATCTGTCGATAGTCATTTTGACAAGATACTGGCGCACACACACACACACACACACACACACACACACACACACACACACACACACACACACACACACACATACACATACACATACATGTCAAAATCATGCACAACAAACAGTCATAGAAGATACAGTGTGTAGAATAAAAGTCATTATCAAAGACAAATAATGGGAAAGATTGAGCAGCAGTACAACACAAAAGCACAACCCAGTGAAAATGCACTTGCATGACTGAGGCTTGTGCTGTACATGTCTGATGTGACATACATGTCATGCTTGAGTGTGTAAAATCACCAAGAAAAGACTGTACTGTGGCCTACTGAAAAAATATAGACTGATATGGAACCTATGCTTTGGCGCCAAAATCCTTGAAAAAGTGATTTCACAGCAGCTTGTGGACCATCATACTGAGAATAACCTCTTTGAGCCATTGCAGTCTGGATTTAGAATACACCACTCCATGGAAACAGTTCTTACTAAAGTCGTGAATGACCTTCTGCTTGCAATGGACTCAGACACCATTACGGTGCTGCTATTGGTAGAACTCAGCACTGCATTTGAAATAGTGGATCATTGTATACTACTGCATATGCTTGAGAAGTTCTTTGGGATTGGTGCTAATGTCCTTGCTTGGTTGAAGTCTTATTCAACCAGTTGCTCTCAGAGTGTTCTGTTCAATAATGTTACATAAAATCTTATTCCTATGAAGTACGCGATTCCATAATGGTCCGTTTTAGGGCCCCTGCTTTCCCCCCTCTATATAACACTCCTTGGGCAGATACTGTAATGTTTTGGGATTACTTTCATTGGTACGCTGATGACAGTTGTACATGCAAATAGCTGGGGGTAATCTCGTATACACTAAGACTTTAGACGATTTCCAGCTTCAGTGAAAAACTGGATGTCAAGCACCTTACTTTTAAATCCTTTTAAATCCTGACAAGACCGAGATGATCGCCATTGGTCTTGCAAGACACAGGTATCAGTTTGACCAGCTAACATTAACCTTAAACTCATGTGCTATATGTTGTGAAAAATGAACTCTTGGGATGATCTTTGATCCCACCCTGTCCTTTGACCTACACATTAGACATATGACTAGGACTGCTTTCTTCCACCTCAGTAATATTGCAAAGATTCATCCTATCCTGTCTATGACTGATGCAGAGACTCTGATCCATGTCTTTGTCTCTTCTAGATTGGATTACTGCAATGTCCTATTTTCTGGTTTACCTCAGTCTAGCATTAGAGGTCTATAACTAGACCAAATTGCTGCTGATAGAACTTTGACTAGGAGCAGAAAGTCTGATCATATTACCCCAATTCTGGCCCATCCTGTCCCTGCAAGGTCAGATTTTACTGTTTTGCTATTAACATTCAAAATCGTTTATGGACAGCCTTAATAGACTACCTAATTAAATCTTATGTACCAGTCCGGGTTCTGCATTCTCAAGATGCATGGTTATTGTGTGCATTTAAGGTTAAAAAGAAGACAGCGGGCCACAGAGCCTTCCTTTGTCATGCATCTGTTCTGTGGAACAATCTGGCTGCTGAGATAAAACAGTCTGACTCGCTGGATTCATTCAAGCCCAGATTAAAGACTCATTTCTTTTCTCTTTCGTATGAAAACTGTACATGTGTTGTATCAAATCATTTTTTCCTCTCCTTCTTAATTGTGAGCAGGTCTCAGCCTCATTATATTTTAATTCTGGGTCTCTTTAATGAAGCAAAGGGCTCGCTGCCAATGACCACATTTGTAACCTCTGTGCTTCTCTGTTGGTTTACTGCTGGGAATTAATGCTTTAGTTCCTGTTAGTTCCTGGCTGATTCATTCTGCTCTCTTTCTCTCTGTCTGAGGTGCTGCAGCTACAGGTGACACCCAGGTTTGACACCACCTGCTGGACCACTGGCTGAAAGGCCCAAATACATATTTACCCATAACTCTTGGACAAATGGACAATGACTGGGACTTTTCCAACAACCTGCAAGTCCACTTTGTACTTGATTGTGAACTTGCTTTTGGTTTGTATGTTTGATGACTCTTTGTTTTTTTATTTGATCTCTGTTACTGGATGGCATGCTAGAATGGCCTAAGCCAGGGGTTATCAAAGTGTGGGAAGGTGAGAACAAATGAATAGCCCCCCCACGACACACATACACACAATTCCAACATCTTCGTGTGTTTCTCTTTATTCTTTTACACTTCTTACCACATTTTTTTTAAATATATTTATGTGTTTTAAGGATCTGTCTATGCTTTTACACATTTTACAACCTTTTCAAACATTTTAAACATGTTTTTAAAAACTTTCTATTCTTCTATTTTTATGTTTTGTCATATTTTAAACATTGTTTTTTAACATTTCAAGTAGACCTGCATTGAAATAAATGCAGTCAGATCTTTGGACCAAAAAAATGACTTATACGAGGTCTATTAGAAAAGTATCCAACCTTATTATTTTTTCAAAAACCATATGGATTTGAATCACATGTGATTACATCAGACATGCTTGAACCCTCGTGGGCATGCAAGAGTTTTTTCACGCCTGTCGGTTACGTCATTCACCTGTGGACAGTCTTTGAGTGAGGAGTGGCCCACCCTCTTGTCGATTTTTTCATTGTTTAGGAATGGCTCAGAGACTGCTGCTTTGTTTGATCAAACTTTTTTCAAAACTGTAAGGCACAACTGAGTGGACACCATTCGATAAATTCAGCTGGTTTTCGGTAAATATTTTAACGGCTGATGAGAGATTTTGGTCTGGTAGTGTCACCGTAAGGATGGCCCACGGTGCCTGACAGCGATCTGCGCTTCGAGGTGGCAGCGTCTCGCCATTTCAAGTTGAAAACGTCCACATTTCAGGCTCTGTTGACCCAGTAAGTCGTCAGAGAACAGAGAACTTTCAGAAGAAGTCGGCATGAGGAGTTTATTCGGACATTCCATTGTTAACGGACATTTTGTAATGAAAGAACGTGCGGGCAGAGTCGCATGTCGGGCCGGACCCGACCGCGGGGGGTCGTGACAGGAAAAACACCTCCGTTGGAAACCTTAACCGGAAAGTTGGAACATGCCCAAGCTGTTAAACAATTTCTCAGTTACTCACTTGTTGAAAGCCATCAAAAGCCGCCTGAATTTTACAAATGGTTTTCAACACAGAGGTGTTTTTCCTGTCGCGGCGCACACAGATTCGCCGAGTCGTCACGGAAATGACTCGGCGAATTTGCGCGCACGTCTTTCATTACAAAATGTCCTTAAACAGTGGAATGTCCGCATAAGGTCCTCATGTCGGCCTCTTCTGAATCTTCTCTGTTCTCTCATGACATCCTGGGTGAATTAAGCCTTAAATTAGAATGTTTTCAGGTCGAAACAGGCCAACGACGGCGCCTGGAAGCGCTGCGCGACGTCCCGCTCCGTGGGAAGTCCTTACAGCGACAGAAACACCCCATAATCTCTCATCAGCCGTTAAACTTTTCACCGAAAACCAGCTTAATTTCTCGAATAGTGTCCACTCGGATATTCCTCACAGGTCCAGAAAAAATTTTGATAAAGCAACGCGCGCCGTCCCGAGCAACGTGTGAAACAAAGGAATTCAGCCGAGAGGGCTGGACCACATCTCACTCAAGGCCTGCCCACAGGGAAATGACGTCACCGACACGCATGAAAAAACTCACGCATGCGCACGAGGGTTTAAGCATGATTGGTGTAATTGCACGTCATTCAAATCCATATAGTTAAAAAAAAAGTGTCGGTTTCTTATCTAATAGACCTAGTATTTACACATAAGATCCTTCTGAATGTAGTAAAGTAAATCTGCAAGCCCAGATCTGTCATTCAACGGAGAAATCTTCGTTTAAAAATGACAAATTTACAGCTAAAATTTGGCCCTCCGCAAAACTGTCATCACATCCGGGACGTTGCCGAGACGCAAGAGAGAAGACACTATCCCAGCATGCATTGTGCGCGCCAACTGTAATTTGTGGATTTACGATGTGGATCATACGTCAGTTTGCATCTCTTACAAAAGCACCTTTTTATTGTCTTATACGGAAGGATCAACTTCATATTGTCTTGCGGTACGTTTGGTGAGTATACATTTCTTTTATTTTTGCCTGAAAATTATTTTGGGGGATTTTTTTCATGCACCCATTTGATTGAGTGGTGTCGCATTGAAAATCTACTGTCTTTAGCCTACTGCCGTTTTGAGGTTGTTTATGATTGTTTTGCCTTTAGACTAGATCTATATTCCATCATATTTCCCTGTAAAAAACAATTATTGGTGAGTTTTATATTATCTTGCTCTAAGACTGAATGTTTGTGGACTGCATAAAAATGATATTTTCGGGACTTTTTGCAATGTAAGTAGGATCTGCATAATAAATGCAGTTGCAGTATAAGTGAACGGATGAGGCACTCCATGCAAGCCAATATTTTCTCACAGGGCAGGCTGGGGTCGGGGTTACCACGCTCGCATGCTGCGCTAGCGAGCGGGCTGGTGCAGTAAGGGTCGGGGAAGAACGTTGTCCACTGATCTGAGCATGCAGAGCTGTATCTCGCATTCATTGCAGCTTACTTTTGGATGTTGAAACCAGGATGTGTATAACAGTAACATTAGTAACAGATAAAATCAATTTCAATTGAGAAATAGCTAGTATTACATTCACTCAACGCGCGGGATCGGACTGAAGGCGCTAGCGCTCTGTCTTCTCCCTTACGTCACGTCATTGTCCCGGATGTACAAACAGTTTTCGCAGAGGGCCATATTTTTGCTGCAAATTTGTCATTTTTAAACGAGGATTTCTCTGCTGAATTACAAATTTGGGCTTGCAGATTTACTTTACTGCATTCATAAGGGTCTTATAAATACATATCAGCTATTTCTTTCTGAGATCTGACTACATTTATTTCAATGCAGGTCTACTTTAAACATCTCTGTGTGTTTTCTTTGACATAACAAACACATTTTAACATAAATATATTAATTAAACTTTTATACATATGTAGTCTCTCATCTAGTATCACCTCTTGTTTAGGCTGAACAATGAGTCTGGGTCTTTGACGTGCACAGGCGGCTGGTGTGGGGATGTACTGCGGAGAGGAGCAAATGAAGATTGTCCTCTACTTTCTTCTTTTTTTGGTTGCTCCTTAACTCTTTCTTCTCACTGGTGGATTTACGCCCTAAAAAATTATCCATTTTGCTCCTGGGATGTTAGCTAACAATGTTTTTGTTTTCCTTTTTTCCCCCTTCTTTTTTTGTTGGTTAACAGTGTTTACAGTTATTTTTTGCACCCCCCCCCCCCCAAAGACTTCTGGTGCCCCCTAAGGGGGAGCATGCCCCACAGTTTGAAAACCACTGGCCTAAGCAGTAGGTCAACCCTCTGAGTCTGGTCTGCTTGAGATTTTTTCCTCAAGCCGAGGGTCTATGTGCTTGCTCATGTGGGTTGATGAGGTTAGACGTTCCCCGTGTGAAGCGCCTTGGGGTGAGACATGTTGCGATTTGGCTTGATATAAATAAACTGAATTGACGAGATACTTCACATGCAGATGTAAGTCCAATATACAGATGAGGACAAATTTATTAGCCCCCTATGAAATTTAACATTATCTTCAATTTTTCTCAAGTGATATTTTAACAGTGCAAGGTATTTTCAACACACCTTTTCCAAACATTCTAGTTTTATTTTGGATATTTACATTATTTTACTTTGCACACAGAAACAAAATTATTTCGCAACAAATAAAACTGTGATCAGAGGGGTGGCTCTAAACTGGATGAAAAGTTATTTACAAAATTGGAAGCAGTTTGTTAAACTCCAGGACTACTGTTCATATCTGGACATCATTTTTGGGCTTCCCCAGGGTTCTGTATTGGGACCAAAATTATTTATTTTGCACATCAATGATTTATGCAAAGTTTTGGATTTGTTTACAGCAGTTCACTTTGCAGATGACACAAACTTGTTTTGTTCAGGACAAAATTTGCAACAATTATTATCTGATTTAGAAACTGAAATGATAACGTTAAAGAGATGGTATCATTTTAAAATTTCTGGCACTCGGACAACCAGGAAAGGTTTCTGTGTCTCCATTTGAATAACCTGAAGGAGGAACTCAAGTGATGTCCAAATATTAATCAGTTTAAATATCAATATAAAGAAATGATGTTCTCTAGATATGTGTCTGATGAAGAAAGATGTGTTTTGTGCGTTATATGTTGCTATATTGCAAATGTAAATTGTTCGGTAGCATTCGGATTGTGTCCTTTAAGTTGAAGTGATTAAAGTGGTTGAAAAAGGGAGTGAGAATATATAAATTTTACTTCCCCCTACTCCTTTTCGGAGTAGATTAAACTGGATGTATAAGCTAGAAATACCAAAGTGGGGCTTGAACAACACCCATGCATGTGTTGGCAGGGGGGGCGACGGCACGCCACATCTCAGCAACTCCACAGTCGTGGGGAACTGAGACGAATTTCACAGCAATATGGCAGTAGATAATCTGCAGTCTCTTGTCATGCCAACAGTGCGAGTGGCCACACATTTTCTAAGTGCCATGACAAATTCCTCTGTGTCACCTGGAGGTTGACCTTCACCTGCCATGAGAGGATGCGAGGGTTCGTACAGCGCATAGTCTGCCATTCAGCCGCTGGTGTGCACAAATTGTTGTAGCAACAGGTGTATGAGGCGTTTGAGGCAGGGATGATTTCACATGGTTTCCACACGATTCCACGGTTCCTGCATCATATGCACTAAGTGTGCACTTCGTTCAAACTTCACACTATGTGTGAAGGGGCCCTAAGCAATGTCTCTGTGACCAAAGAACTCTACTTTCTTCTCATCTGATCAAAGGACATGCTTCCAGTATGTGTAATCTTTCTCCAGGTTGTCCTGAGCATACTTCAGTCTGGATTGAAGGTGTCTCTTCTGCAGAAGTGGAGTTTTTTTTTGGTTTATAACCTAAGAGTCCTTTCCTGCCCAAAGATCTAGTGATCCTCCTTTTTGAGACTACGACTTGGTTAAGTCATTTGTGAGTGTCTTGGCAGTTGTTCTGGGGTCTTTAGACACATCTCTCACTAGATTTGTTTCCAGGGTCTTTGAACTATTTCGCTTCTTAACTCTGTCAGTTTTGTTCTGTACTGTGTGGCTCTCTTTGACTTCCTTGATGATTCTTCTCATTCCACTTCTTGACACTTGGAAACACTGCGATAACTTGGTATACCCTCCTGCTTTGTGAGCATTAACAATTATTTTTCTCAAGTGTAAACTGATTTCTTTTGATGGTTTATCAAGTGGCAGCTCAAACCATAACTGAAGATGATATACAGTACTGTGGAAGATAACCCTCAGTTTTAACTTGATTTTACAAGGTTTGAGAATTACAACGTTAAGGGCCCCTTCACACATAACACAATTGAAGCTGACTAGCGCATGAAGGAGGAATTGCATGCCATTCGTGAAAATTCAGTGCTGCCTCCAACGGCTCGTACACCTGTCTCTATAACTATTTGTGCACACCAGTGGCTGAAAGACAGAGCGTGCCCTGTGAGAAGCCATTCAATCCCTCTCACGGCAGGTGTCGGCCAAATTCCAGGTCACACACACAAACATCCAACACCGCTCGCTTGACACTTGCACGAAAATAGTGAGCAGACAATCACTTTCGAGCTGCATGTACAATTTGTCTAAGTGCCCTCATGAGTGTGGCATTACAAAAAGCAACACACATGTGGTGTGTATGTGTATCGCACCTTTGCTCACGTGTCCCCCCCCCCCCCCCCCCCCCGCACGTGTTGTGTGCAGGGGGACAGCACATTTGCATGACATGCTGATATGTATTTACAGAGATGATCACATGGGGGTTGCACAGCCACGTCTGAGCGCACACAGCTGGACTGCAGCGGCCGCACACAGTGCACACCGGCAGGCTGCTCCATGTGAAATGGACCGTCAGATCATGCAGCAGGCAATCTGAATGTCATGCGTGTCCAGCAGAACACAAGTGCTGCAGGACCATGACAGTATGACAAGACAACAGCACCACAAATACGCCACTTTCAATCACGTATCACCAAAAATACACTGTAACAAACACAATGTTGTCAGTTATTACAGCACTTTTTTGTCTTTTTTTTAAATGCTTATCTCCTTGTTGATTTTAGCCATTTTACGCTCCTGTTATGACTGATTGTAGCACAGTGGTAAATTTCCTCTCTGGTAATCTGAGCTTTTGTAAATTGTAGGTTTGAATCCTGCAAGTGGCATTTATTTTTTTATGTAACCAGAGTTATTTAACCGCAGGGTTCTGCATTGTGTCTTCTTTTATTTATTACTGATATCAACCCAGTGAATTTCACTAATTACACAGCTGGTTTTTATTTTTTCTTTCTCTCCACATCAGTGGTGTGATGTGTTGCAACACATTCCAGCTGCATGTACTGTGTTTGTGTATGCGCACAAGTGTGTATGAACCCGTCACCGATGTGTCACACACACCTGTGCGATCGTGCATCCCTCACAACATCAGGTGGATGGTTCGTGGTTCCCCATTTTGTGTTTGGTTCGCAGATTTTCTTCTGGTTTCTTTCGTGTCATGTGTGAAAGGGCCCTAAAAGCACATCATTGGAAAACTGTGCTATGGCTCACCAAAAAACAGGCGGCTCTTAGATAGACAGATAATAATATAATTTTGACCCTGGGAGTTTTTGGTTTTTGTGAAATAATTTTGTTTCTGTGTGCAAAGCAAAATAATATAAACATCCAAAATAAAACTAGGATGTTTAGAAATGGGGCGACACAGTGGCTTAGTGGTTTGCACTGATGCCTCACAGCATCAGTGCTAACCACCCTTGAAGTCTGCATGTTCTCCCCGTGTTCGCGTAGGTTCCCTCTGGGTGTTCAGGATAGGTAAATTTGAAATATTAAGTTGACCATTGGAGTGCATGAGAGTGTGAATGTTTGTCTATATGTAGCCCTGCTACAGACTGGCATCCTGTCCAGGGTGTACCCTACCTCACGCCCTATGACTGCTGGGATAGGCTCCAGCCCCCCATGACCCGTAGCTGGAGTAAGAAGGTATAGAAAATGGATAATAATGGATAATAATAATGTGCTGAAAATTCCTTGCTTCATTAAAAAAGCACTTGGGAAAATGTTGACGAAAACGTTAAACGTCATAGCGGGGCTAATCTGTTGACACTGCTTCCCGTTGGTGGCGGTGCTTATCTCCAGATTTCACCATGTCAAGTGGTTGAGAGCCGGTGACTTTCCCCTGGATGGTATGTCAGTCCAACTGAGGTTACTTTCTCAGCTAAGACCAGTACCCATTTACAGCTGGGTGGACTGAGACAATGTTGATAAAGTGTCTTATCTGAGAACACAGACAGGTAGCATGAGTAGGATTTGAACCCAGGGCTACAGATTGGCAGGCCAGCTCCTGAACACATGAAGATGAACCACAGGATGATTTTCAATGGAATTCACATCCCAGAGCTAGTTATGAGCTCACTGCGTAAAAGATAGGTTATAGGAAATAACTGTCACAGCACTCTGATGTTTGGCATGTCAAATCTCACATTTCTTTATGTGTGGCTGATTTTGTTATCAAGGAAACTACAGATTGCAAACTACTAGTTTCAGAAGTCAAAGGTATTTGTGAATCCATGACCAGATGCTTCTAATGTGCAGTGTTGAAGACAGACACACACCTGTGCAGTAGAATACGCAGTGTAACCATGTGGTAAACATCGAGCAGCATATCAGCCACTGTTGCTTCTGGAGCATCTGTCAGGTAGTGGATTGGCATGGGCTTCCACCGGCCCACTTTAATAATACCTGCAGAAACAAACAAACAAGGAGCCAATTAGACAAAATAGAAATAATGAAGTGTTTACAGACCTGTGGGATGAAGTCACCATCAAGTCATTCTCAAGTTATGAATCAGCAAGTCCCAAGTCAAGTGTCAAGTCATAATGACCACCAATTGTTTGTAAGATGACTTGAGACTTGACTTGGGACTTGCAGATTGATGACCTGAGAATGACTTAACAGTGACTTTGTCCCACCTCTGCTATCAGATACATAGAGCTGCTTGTTACTGCAGTCTCATGGGGAAGTACAAGCCCAATTACACTTTGAGGCCTTCCGCCTTAGGTATGATCTTGACAATCCATCTAAACCACAAAGCACAAGCCCAAGTCTTATTTGCTATTAAGAAGAAGAAAATCCTACAGTATATAGGCCCATTGGTGCTGGTGCCTGCCTCCAGATTTCACAGCGTCAGCAGATGAGAATCTACGACTACCCTTGAACACAACCCAGCTCCTTGTCCACTCAGATACTTAATCTGAGTGGGGCGGCACAGTGGCTTAGAGGGTTGCACTGCTGCCTCACAGCGAGAAGTTCCTGGGTTTGCTTTCCAAACTGGTCCTTTCTATCTGGAGTTTGTATGTTCTCCCTGTGTTTGTGTGGATTCCCTCCCAGTGCACCGTCTTCCTCCCACTTCCAAAAACATGCCTTTTAGGTGAATTGGAAACTTTAAATTGGCCTTCAGCATGAGTGAGAGTGTGAATGAGTTTGCATGTCTTTATGTGTCCACCCTCTGCAATCGACTGGCATGACCCTTAACAGGAGTAATCGGGTTTCAGAAAATGTTGGATATTACAGGTTATTGAGTCTATGCCAACCTTTCACAGTGTGCCAGTAGATTGTGGCCATCAAAACTCCCTGAGGAGAAGCAATGAAGCAGAAAGGAGAAAGTTTGGGATTTTTAATGGTTCTTTTCAATTCAGTTTCATACACAAGGTGGGTATACATGATGAATATTGTACTGTTTTAATATTACAAACACCTTGCAATCAACTTTAAATCAGGTTGTTGGTGGTCTATGTTGCAATCACTTGTAGCTGGTCTGTTCTGTGTGATCCTGGTCCCGTCATATCTCAGAAGATAAGCAGTGCGGGATCTGGTTAGTACTTGGATGGGAGACCTCTTTGGAATACCAGTGGCTATCTGTATTTCTCCAGGTAATGCTGGAGTTGCATCTGGAAGGGAATCTGGCGTCAAACATGTGCCAAATACTGATATGGATCTGGTTGTATCCGCTGTGGTAACCCCAAACAGAATGGGAGCAGCCAAATGGACAACAACAACATGTTGCAATCACTTAGTGTGTCCACACCATACAGGCCTGACCAAACCTTATTTTGGGACAAACCCATCCAAACAACACTTGTGTTGCACTGTGTGCTGCTGTAAGATAGAACCCATACTGTTTTACTGCAGCTGCTTGCATGCTTCCCAAGCAGACGCAATGGGCAATATAAAATCTCTGC
This sequence comes from Thalassophryne amazonica, assembly GCF_902500255.1. Classification (NCBI taxonomy): domain Eukaryota; kingdom Metazoa; phylum Chordata; class Actinopteri; order Batrachoidiformes; family Batrachoididae; genus Thalassophryne; species Thalassophryne amazonica. Next base: position 122,348,656 of record NC_047103.1, on the reverse strand, counting down.
TACTTTCCCCAAAAAAGGCCTCTAAATCAACCATGTTTTGGCCTAAAAACCGAAAACTATAGTTCTCTTGATTTCTTTTTCATTTTTGGGGGTGGAGTTGGGAGTGGAGGAAGCTGATCTGAGTGGTAAATTCTGCTCCTTACGTCTATCCACCAGAGATCAAACCAGCTCGAGCATCATCCTGTCCTGATCTGTGCTGCCTTACCCCGACCTCTGTACAGCCGTGACTGGAAGTGCAGATCTAAACAGGCGTAATCGCTTTAGGATCTCTTAAATCAAACACAGACTCTGCCTGGGCCTGACTCGCCTGTCTGTATGTGTGTATGTTTGTCTTTGCTGCATTAGGATGGTGGTAACACGGGCAAAACACAAAGGCTGCTCTCACTGCTCTCCACCAGTTGAATAATCAAAACAGACAATTAAATCTGCACAACATTACAGACTGAAGCGGGCCATGAACGAGGGCCTGCATTTAATCTGTTTAAGGGTCTGTTTGGTTTTTAACATCGAAACTTCTTGAAACAAATTAAATAGTACAAGTAAAAGTCACATTGTTGCGAATGGAAAAAAAAAATACTGAATTAAACATAATATCAAAATAAGAATCAGTTCAAACTAAAATAATATAGCTTTACTTTTATTCTACAACCCCAATTCCAATGAAGTTGGGACGTTGTGTAAAATGTAAATAAAAACAGAATACAATGATTTGCAAATCCTCTTCAACCTATATTCAGTTGAATACACCACAAAGACAAGATATTTAATGTTCAAACTGATAAACTTTATTATTTTTGTGCAAATATTTGCTCATTTTGAAATGGATGCCTGCAACACATTACAAAAAGCTGGGACAGTAGCAACAAAAGACTGGCAAAGTTGATGAATGCTCAAAGAACACCTGCTTGGAACAATCCACAGGTGAACAGGTTAATTGGAAACAGGTGAGTGTCATGATTGGGTATAAAAGGAGCATCCCCAAAAGGCTCAGCCGTTCACAAGCAAAAATGGGGTGAGGATCACCACTTTGTGAACAACTGCATGAAAAAATAATCCAACAGTTTAAGAACAATGTTTCTCAGTGTTCAATTGCAAGTAATTTAGGGATTCCATCATCTACAGTCCATAATATAATCAGAAGATTCAGAGAATCTGGAGAACTTTCTACACGTAAGCGGCAAGGCCGAAAACCAACACTGAATGCCCGTGACCTTCGATCCCTCAGACGGCAGTGCATTAAAAACCAACATCATTGTGTAGAGGATTTTACCGCATGCAACGTTTGTCTGTTGCATCATCAGTTATTCAGCTTCATGGTGGAGTGGCAGTTTCACTTACAGTTTGCTAGAAGGCACATGGGAGACTCAAGCCCAGGTCTGATCTGTTTTCTTTCACTAAAATTCTTCTCTGCTCCACTCCATGTCATAGAGGTGGTTAATGTGTTCAAAAACCTTGGAGTCTAACTTGATGACTCCCTCACATTTAAGCCTCATATTGACAATCTTTTTAAATCTTGTTTTAATCTCAGTTTAATCTCAGTTTTAAATTATGGAGACCTGTTGTATATGAATGCTTCAGCTCAATGTCTTCACAAGATTGATACTGTTTATCATGCTTCTCTGAGGTTTATTACCAACTGTAGAGCCTTGACTCATAATTGTGAACTGTATTTTCGAGTAGGATGGCCTTCTTCTGTCCACCAGAAGACTGGGATATTGGTATTCTTTTATTTATAAGGCCATGCTTGGAATTTTACCCTCTTACATCTGTAACTTTTTTTTATATATACTTATCATTTTTATTTTTCATTATAACATAAATCACATTTTAAAAGAACGATAACACCTCAGAACAAAGTGGAATGTGACAATTGACAACATATTATTTTTTCACAATACAATCTTAAATAGGTCTCAGTTTACATCACCGAAGTTTGAATTCTGTCCATTTTTTCCACAGCTCTTCACATTTTGGTAGCTGTAGTCTTATGATATATGTAAGCCTTTCCATATTGTAGATGTCATCCACTATTTCTCTCCAGTTGCCCAAGGTGGGAGTGGTGGCCTTGTACCACTTTTGCGTAAATGCTTTTTTCGTGGCCGCCAAAAGAATCTTCACCAAGTATTGGTCTTTAGTTGGGATTGCAATGTCTGTTAAATATGCTAAATACAATACTGTACATGTATTGGGTAGCTCATATCCCAGTATGTCTTTTAATTCTTGGCACCGGCAAACATTGGAAGAGATACAAAATTCTGGGTAGTACATTCATCTTAATTATATCAATTCTTGCATTCATATCGAGTAACAGTATTCCCCACTTCTCCATATCTTTGTATATTTCCTGATTAAGAGGAATATAGTTTATTTTGTACAGATTGGTTAGATTGTTTGTAATTGTTATGCCCAGATAACTGATTGTTTCTTTCACCCACTTGAAGTTGTATTGTTTAATCATGTCTGTTGTTGGACTATAGTTAAAAGACAAAACTTGAGTCTTCATTTTATTCAATTTGTACCCTGACAAGAGACCATAAAAGTCAAAAATGTTCATCAATTTAGGGAGACTTATTTCTGGTCGTTTTAAATATATTAAGACATTGTCTGCAAATAATCCAATTTTATGTTCAGTTTCTCTAATTTTAACTCCCTCTATTTCCTCGGCCTGTCTTATTGCTTGGGCCAAGGGTTCAATAAATATTGCAAATAGAATAGGGGAGAGGCAACAGCCTTGTCTTGTGGACCTTTCAAGTTTGAACCAGTTCGAGAGACTACCATTTATCTTGATTCTTGCTTTAGGATTCTGGTATAATGTTTGAATACATGCGACAGATTGTGAATTTAAACCAAATTTCTCCAGACAAAGATACAGAAATCTCCAGCTAACACTGTCAAAAGCCTTTTCGGCATCTAAACTTAATAATATTGCACTTTCCTCCTTTTTCTGGATTTCTTCGATTACATGTAGAGTCCTCCTAATATTGTCATGAGTCTGCCGCCCTTTAATAAAGCCAGATTGATCTTCGTCTATTATGTCTGATATGAAGGTTTGGAATCTATTAGATATAATTGATGAATATATTTTGTAATCACAATTTAGTATTGATATTGGTCTATAGTTTTCGCAGTATTCTCTATTTTTGCCTTCCTTGGGTATGACCGTGATTGTGGCCTCATTCCATGATGGATGAAGTTTCCCATTCTTTAGTGTTTGATTAAATGATGCTAACATCATTGGATTAAGTTCTTTTTTGAAGATCTTATACCATTCTATGGGAAATCCGTCAGTCCCCGGAGTCTTATTAGGTTTCATTCTTTTAACTGCATCTTCTAATTCTTTCTCTGTAATCTCAGAGCAAATTTTAGTATTTTGTGAATTTCCTATATTTGGAAGATCTAATGAATTTAGAAATATTTTAATTGTCTCATCGTCGGCAGCTCTGGGTTGTTTATATAAATTTGTATAATATTCTTCAAATGCCCTCTCGATCTCTTCTGGTTTAAACTTTAGTGCTTTTGATATAGGGTCTCTAATTTTTAAAATTGTACTAAGCTGTTGTTTGTTTCTTAATTGCCTCGCCAATGATTTAGTTGCTTTCGGACCTCCTTCATAGTAAGTCTGTTTTAGAAATCTGATTTTTTTTCCACTTCCATTGTTAGTATATTATCAATCTTAGTTCTAGCTTCCTTGATTTTTAACAATGTGTTTGTGTCGTTTATCTTCTTGTGCAATTCTTCGAGTTTTTGTAATTCCTTCACAGTTTCCTGGTACTCCTTCAGTTTTTGTTTTTTATTGTACATCTGTAACTTAATCACACGGAGTGTCGACTCTTATTCTTTGTGTTCAAATGATAATTTGTTGCTCTCTGTTCCATTTGCCTGCACTGATCTGGGAAAAAAGGCTTTTGTTCACTCTGCGCCTTCAACATTGAACATGTTGCAAAAAGAGTGGAAATTGACTGAACCTATTTCATTGAGCAACTTTAAGTCCAGGCTGAGAGCACTTGAGACATATTATCAAACTGCAATTGTTTTCATAATGTTTAATAATTTTACATGTGCATTTGTAATTGTAATTTTTGCTGCCTCTTGTCCAGGACTCCCTTGAAAAAGAGGTTTTTAATCTCAATGGGACTTTCCTGGTTAAATAAAGGTTAAATAAAATAAATAAAAAACCATAAAACTGACTGGTCATGCAAAAGGCACCAATTGCTCCATCTCCATTTTCCCCAGTCACAACCACTGAAACCTATAAATCATTCAGAGTTGTCTGGATGTCATGATGTCTTCCGTTGCTACTTTTGCAGATTCACTCTTTTAGAGACATTCCAGACAGATTTACCCTAGAGTGCCATACAGTTTGTATTTGGAGGGACGGTGTGCAAAATGTCTGTAATTCCTAAATTGTTAATGGGTTATTTTTTGTTAAATCCCTTGATTTAAAGCTTAAAGTCTATATTATAGTCCAGCCTATAAGTCTATAGGCTGGACTATTGTAATTCATTATTATCAGGTTGTCCTAAAAGTTCCCTAAAAAGCCTTCAGTTAATTCAAAATGCTGCAGCTAGAGTACTGACGGGGACTAGAAGGAGAGAGCATATCTCACCCATATTGGCCTCTCTTCATTGGCTTCCTGTTAATTCTAGAATAGAATTTAAAATTCTTCTTCTTACTTCTAAGGTTTTGAATAATCAGGTCCCATCTTATCTTAGGGACCTCGTAGTACCATATCACCCCAATAGAGCGCTTCGCTCTCGGACTGCAGGCTTACTTGTAGTTCCTAGGGTTTGTAAGAGTAGAATTGGAGGCAGAGCCTTCAGCTTTCAGGCTCCTCTCCTGTGGAACCAGCTCCCAATTCAGATCAGGGAGACAGACACCCTCTCTACTTTTAAGATTAGGCTTAAAACTTTCCTTTTTGCTAAAGCTTATAGTTAGGGCTGGATCAGGTGACCCTGAACCATCCCTTAGTTATGCTGCTATAGACGTAGACTGCTGGGGGGTTCCCATGATGCACTGTTTCTCTTTTTGCTCTGTATGCACCACTCTGCATTTAATCATTAGTGATCGATCTCTGCTCCCCTCCACAGCATGTCTTTTTCCTGGTTCTCTCCCTCAGCCCCAACCAGTCCCAGCAGAAGACTGCCCCTCCCTGAGCCTGGTTCTGCTGGAGGTTTCTTCCTGTTAAAAGGGAGTTTTTCCTTCCCACTGTAGCCAAGTGCTTGCTCACAGGGGGTCGTTTTGACCGTTGGGGTTTTACATAATTATTGTATGGCCTTGCCTTACAATATAAAGCGCCTTGGGGCAACTGTTTGTTGTGATTTGGCGCTGTATAAAAAAATTGATTGATTGAATTGATTGATATTACAAATGCATTTTGACTCTTTCTTTTCAAATCTATTATGGTGATGTACAAATGCAAAATTACAAAACAATGAGTCTGATAAAATTGACTAAAAGCTGCAAATTTATGCCATATATGTAAATGGCATGTATCATATCTTGCAGATAGGTTATATGCAGTGTTGTATAGTAACAAAGTAAAAATTCTTCACTACTGTACTTAAGTACGTTTTGGGAGACTTTGTACTTTACTTGAGTTTTTTAAATTCAGCTTACTTTCACTTTTACTTCACTACATTTCCGACCTTAATTGCATACTTCTACTCCGATACATTTCCTATGCGCCATAACGTTACTCGTTACAAACACACACACACACACACACGAAAAAAAGTCGTGTTTTCACCCAGAGACAGATTACTAGTGACTGCAACAAAGTCAGGCCGATTTGTCATGAGGCATGTCTGGTAGGCTTTTTTTTTTGCAGTTGCGCATTTGTGGCGTGTTTGTCGGGAAAATGATAATTTCTCTACATTGATTACAGACAATGCAGCGGGTCTGTAATCAACTTTTCTGCAGCTTGGCTTTGCTTTGAACCTTGAACCAATGAAAGCAACCGACCTGTTATGGTCTTCTGAAACAGTTGATAGATGTATTTTATAACTTAAAAACGGGACCGATGCTAACGCGTTAGCATGTCTATGGCGTTTTCAATGTTAAAATTAGCATTAAGCTGTTTGCATCAGCATGTTTGTGTTGTTTTCTGTATAATTAATGGCTCAGCATTCGTTGTCATAAAAAAGTCAAATTGTAATTTTTTTAATTTATTTTTATTCATATATTAATAATAACAGCAAAAGAAATAATAGTCTACATAATAGACAATAATAATAGACTAATAATGTTACAATACAATTTTAGAGAAAGAGACAAAAAGAACCTAAGCATAAGACCATAAGATAAAGATAAATCCATGTAACAATGAAAATAAATAAATACATATAGAAATAAATAACTGTTTCCTGTGAACACCTAGTGAGTAGCCTACTCTCGTTTAGGTTTTGAAACCTTGTTTCTGAAGTGTTTTTGTGTGATGTGCACAATTTTCAGTACTTTGTCTAATACTACCAGTCATTTACAAGCCTAGATAAATTTTGTAATATAAAAAAATCAGTCCATTTTTGATTATTAACATTTACTTGAACTTTTGCTTTCAATACTTGAGTACATTTAGTTGTACGTTACTTGTCATACTTAAGTACAATCAATACTAGATACTTTAAGACTTTTACTTGAGTAGCATTTCAATCGGTGACTTGAACTTCTACCAAAGTCATTTTTGAATGGGTATCTGTACTTTTACTTAAGTGTGATTTTCCGGTACTTTATACAACACTGGTTATATGACTAACTGACACTACAGACAAATCTCAGCTGTACCAAATTTCAGTATCTTAGGTGCTACTGAACAGTGGAAAACTTATGGAATGCATCTTGACTATTTTAAAAATATGTTGCATTGCAAAACTCTAATTGTTTTTAAGAACCACTGTGGTTTGGACAACTTCAAATTCTATAATGGTGTATTTTTAAGGGAGCAATATTGCTGGACATACCCTGAAACACAGACTTGTAATTTAGTTTATCCCTGTTACGCAGCAGTGCACCTACTCCATATTAAATCCACAGCAGTAAGCGTGTACTCTAAATAAGGTTCTTTATAATTAGATGTAATGTGTGACTTAAAGAAACCCCCGTGCACTAGATAGTTTAAAAATAGGCTCTGAAGCCAAAGTTATGCCATTCAGTCGCAGAAGAAAATAGAAGAGCCTCTGTGTAATTTTGGTTGTGACCACACTGAGGAAAAATGCACGATTCCAGCCAAAAAATATTCATTTGAAAAGAAAAAGCTTATTTCACAGAACAAAACCTATCCATTTGGGAGAGGCGAGGGGAGGAGGGCGTCGGCCGCTTGGTTAAAGTGCCCTGTGTTTACGGGATACACCAGGAATGTAATACTGCAATAATAAATGTGTGTGTGTCCACGCGAGGACAAGCTGTTGTTTCATGCTCGACTGCATGCTGTCTTCCATCCTGTCATGCTAACTCAGTGTGTGTCTCAGGCATGGAACTTAACAGATTAACTTAGCGACTGAACTTGAAGCTTTTTAATAAATGACCAAACAAAGTGCTCATGTTTTCCATTAGCATGTAATAAAGAAGATATTCCACTTACCCACATATTATAGTCAAAGAGCCTGCAAAAATATTTGAAGGACATGTTACAACTTTGTATTTTGCAGACTTGAAGGAGGCCTGGGTCTTGTGGGAATACAAGGCGTGGGGTCCATGTTACAGACCATATGATCATTTAATTTCAGAGAGCTGTCTCCATGCACTCATCAAAAAGTTAAACACATTCTTTGTGGGTGTTGCAATCCATCAGGGTTGTCGCTGATTCTTGGGATGCTTGTAGACAGAATGTAAGACTCCACTGAGAACTGGATGGTGAACTCTTGTGGTGCTCTTTGGGTTTCATCTCAGCTTTTTGAAAACTAGGTAGAACTAATGGCTTCTTCAGAAGGCACTGGGATCTTTTGCAAGTGGATGTGAGAATCAGAACCTCCATCAGTAAAACTATGTTTCTCTTATGAAAAATAATAGATTTTTCTCTTCAAGTGTAGGTGTTCAAGTATCTGTGGGTCTTGTGGCTGAGTCAGTGAAACAAGTGTTTAACGAGAAGAAGAAGGAGATCAACCATGTGACCCTGAGGTTCACTAGTGTTGATGCTTATCCCCGGATTCCGTAGAGTGAAGCAGATGTACAACTGATGCCACATGCAGATTAATTCCCCAGCCAAGGCTGGTACCGATTTATAGCTAGGTTGAGTGGAACAATGCAGACAAAGTGTCTTGTTCAAGGGCAAAGACAGGTATCATGACTGGGAACTGACCCAAGGTAGCACAACTAGCATTCCATTGATCTACTTGCTAAAGAAGGTGGTGTTTATTAAAATTACACAAATGTTCAGTTTCATGGATGACTTCCTTCCATTAATGCACCACAGCAAAATCAGGAAGATGACAGAAATATAGAAAATTCCAGTAAATTCTGATTTCTGTCATGGAAGTGTTCCAGTTTCTACTCTGTTCAATACTTGCATGGACTTGGTGGTAGAGAGGATTATAAAGTCCAGTGACAGGGAAAGCTTCATTGACCTTGACTTTGAACATTATGCTGTGTTGTTTGTGCAATCAGTGGATGCTCTGATTTCAGCACTTGAGAAACTGACTGAGAAGTGAAACTGTTTTTGTTGCAATTTTCTTGGATCAAGACAAAGGTTTAGTCTTTCAAAGACCTCTTGAACTCAGCCATCAGCAGTATGTTTGTATGTGGTGAGTGTTGAACTGGACGAACGATTCACTTCAGCAGTAACATTCATGTCTCTTAGAATTTGGCCTATGAAGACAAGAAATATGTGGGCAGATCTTATGAAGTCACTGGACAGAGGTATTTGTTGATCTCAACATCTTTACAGGAGAATGAAGGTAAAAAGTCTTCTAAGTTCTACTGCTTAGTCCTTGTCTTACTGTGTGGTTCTAACTGTTGGAAAGTAGCCAGTGATCTAAGATGGCAGTGAGATATCATTGATGCTAAGTATCTATGGAAAAATCCTTGGGTACTGTTGGAATGGCTTTGTGTCAAAGTAAGTGATTACTCAGGGAGGTTCAGATGAGGTGTATCACTTGCATTATGAAAGAACTTCAGGGACAACATTTTGGCCATGTAGCCCTTGGGCTTGCAGCCATTTTTGACATAACTGGTACCACCAAAGGGAGGAACACAACACTTAGAATCCAGCCTTAGTATACTATGGCCTACACAATGTATGATAATCTTCCCTTAGTGCCCCTTCACACATAGTGCAAATTTGATCGAATTGGGCATGAAGTACGCATGAAGCAGGAATCGTTGGCAAACGTGTAAAATCGTAGCTGCTTTCAACGCCTCGTACGCTTGTTGCTACAACTATTTGCACACACCAGTGGCTGAAAGACAGAGTGTGCGCTGTACGAGCCCATCGAACCCTCTCACGGCAGGTGTGGGCCATATTCCAAGTGACACACACGAACATCTAACACCGCTTGCTTGCTGGGGGGAGGGGGGCACTTGCATAAAATGCTTATATGTACAGATCTCATCACATGGATGCCAGACAGCAAGGTCTGATCGCACACAACATGGGGAGGTGCCTGTCAGCTGATGACAGCACACTCACAACTGTATGACGGCTCAGTGCAAACATTATAAACACAGAAACCACCACCAGGACAGTTATATAAAGAATTACAACAATACCTACATATGCAATTACATGACAAATAATAAAAATGAAAGACCAAATAACACAGAGAGTGACACAGTGGTCTGGGCGCTAAATGGAGGGGGGGGGGGGGGGGGGGCGTCTGCTCATAGCCGTGGCTGTAAAGATCTCTGCTCCTGGACATCCCAGCTTGAGAACACGTTCTGTGATTGAAAGGACATGAATTTAGGGCATTCCTCCATGAGGCACGTATCTCTGCCTGCTGTCCTCACGTGGAAATACATAAAACATGTTTCGCCTTTGCGCCGGGCTGCAGCGGCTGGACACAGTGCACCTCATTTATGTCAGTGTTGATTTCAGGCATTTTTCCGCACTTATTACAAGCCAGTGCTGGTAATGCAGTGGTATCATTTCCATCTGGTAATCAGAGCTTACAGGTTCGAATCCCGTGAGTGACATTTTTTTTTAACCAGGGTTATTTAACCATGGGATTCTGTATTGCATCCCCTTTTATGAATTATTTATATCAACCCAGTGATATCCACTAATTATACAGCTGGTTTCTATTTTATTGTTCTCCACATCAGTGGCATGGTATGGTGCAGCTGCTCTCATTGTGTTCCTGCTCGAAAGAAACCGTTGTGTGTGTGTGCACAAACTGTCAGTCGGTGCAATGTTTTCGTGGTTTGCTGATATGAGCTGTTGTGCCGTGAGTCACCCTGAGTTGTACTTATTGGTACTATGTGTGAAGGGGCCCTTAGTGGTAACTCTACCAAGGTCAGAAACAATTAATGCTTACACTGTGGACAAATTTTAAAAATACTTCAGTCAACTTGGAAACTACAACCCCAAATCACGATAAAGTTAGGATGGTATGGAGAACAAACAAACAAATAAACATAAAATTTGCACTGATTCTTGCATTTACTTTGACTTACATGATTCCTATGAACCCAAGGTATTTCATGTTTTGTTTTGTCAGCTTCATTTCTTTTGTTAATATAAGGCCTGCAACATATTCCAAAAAAGTTGTTATGCTAATGTACGTACATAATTTTGTAATGATGCTATTCTTCCTCACAACACTGAAAAGATGTTTTGGCATTGAGAAGATGAAGCAATATGCAACATACTGTATGCTGCCTTCAAGATGACATCTTTTCAGGGATATCCATGCATTTTTTACCAAGATAATACAAAAACATCCCTGGAAAATACACTGTCTTGAAGGAAGCATGTTGCTCTAAAATTATACAGTATCTGCATTAATGCTGCTATCACAGATTTTTTTTTTTTTTTTTTTTAGTTTTTACTCTCTTTTATTTGGCATTTTTATATACTGTGCCTACCTTTTTCTGATTTGGGGATGCACCATGTTATCTGTCTCATCAATAAGATTGCAAATTGTGTGGTTTATATTATTATTTATGCAAGTGTCAAAAACTGTAGTTGCTACAATTTCGGCATGAAGGAAGCACATTATCTATTGAGCTACTAGTAAGTCCTTTCAGCTGCTCCCTTGTTTTCACTCAGGTCACCACAGCAGGTTCAAGGTGGATCTGCATGTTGATTTGGCACAAGTTTTACATTGGATGCCCTTTCTTACACAACTCTACATTACGTGGAAAGATGTGGCAGGGGTGGGGTTTGAACCGGGAACCTTAAACACTGAAACCAAGCACACTGACCACTTTGCCACCACACCTGATCATCTGTTGAGCTAATATGAGTTTAAAAGGAATAATTTTGAGTATTTTAAATGACTGGTCTGCAAAGGAAAACGCAAACAAGTTCAGTGTGACTTGGATTCTGACATGATGCATGTTGCCACATATTGTGATAACTAAGCATAACACAAAGTGCAAACTACACTTAAACAGTTGTTCACTTTGCACAGCTGTTTCCTACTTTGTTATACCCTATTTAACTTACTGCAATCCTGTGTATCAACTAAACTGACATAGAATAAAGTCAAAACCACTGATGTCACGTTTGCATGTACATAGTACTCATACTGTACTTACCACGTGCCTGGGCTGCTGATCTGTGTGAGTATCCCAGGGCAACCAGTGCCGTCTCCACCAGCTGGGTGAAGAGGACGTCCTTACGAACCAGCACAAACTCAGCATGATGGTCACCACGCCCCCCACACTCACTGGCCACAGTCATGTCTGCATGCTCCACTACACAGTAAACTGGGATCATCAGACCTGTAACAAAGAAAAATGTTCTTGAAAAAAGGAATGCCACCACCTATGTGTTGATTTTGGTAGTGTTGTAGGGGGCTGAAGGCTTCCTAGCATGCACTGGGTGAGAGGATACCCTGGACACATTGCTAATATGTCAAAATGGCATAGACTGTAGCTGCAAGAGGTAGAGGTTCTTATTTAATGTGGGTAGCTAACAAAAGCCAGAAGCTTGTTTCCAGAAGAGCCCATGGCACGTGTCTCTCACTCCTCCCCAGCACTCCTGTTGAAGGTACCAGTTGGGAGCTTGGCTACAACCTTTACGCCACCACCTCCCTAACAAGTGCAACTCACAGTTTTGGCAAAACTGCAGACAGAGTTACATTTGGTCAGTTATTTCTGTGTGTGTAGGAAAAATAAAATGTAAAACAACTACCAGTAAGCAGCAATGGCATCCAGTGACCAATACGACTGTGATTAACAACAAGGTGTAACAAGCAGTTTGATAGGCTTGTCTGTCTTTGTTTTATTTTATGGTCCTTGTGCATGATAATACTATGCTTGTCCTGCAAATCACATCCTACTTCACCTGAAACCTACCACGTGCTGGGTAATCAGGAGAGTCGGGAGTTTTCCCAGAGGGCAGGTCCAACCTGGGGCCGTTGTGAGGGGGTGTTAATATATGCATACATATATGACCACAGGCTAAACAGCAAGACACTTGGGCTGCTGTATCTTAAAGAGAAGACATTAAGTGTTATAAATGTTTTACAATCATGAAAATTCACAAGAAAATAACTGAAGACTGCTTCTTTTGCAACGCTATCTTTTCCAAAGCCTAAGGCAGGGACATACCATTACACGTTTAACACCCCTATGCATTCATTACAGTTAGTTCAGTCCAACCAAGCCCTGTGCGCTCAGATGGGACTTGCGCTAACCCGTGAGTGAAAAGATGGACAAAAAAAAGCCAGGTGGAACTGAAAAAGCTAGATTAAGAGAAGAAAAGCTTTGGAAGAAGATGCTGCCAAGTGTGCAAAGCTCACAGATATTTTTTCAAGAAGACAGAGCGAAGAGAGAAATGGTAAATAGGGCCGGGCATAGCTACGTGCCTATTATGCCCGGATGTCAGCAGTATCAACATTTGTAGTCCAGTACCACCTCTTCCAGCTACTTACAGACTTCACTGACTTAAGCTGGGCAGACACTACGATTTTTTCAATCGTTGTACTTGGCTCCAGCTCAAACTGTGCGACAAAATGGCAGGGTTTAAAAGTTCAGAGCGCATGATTCATGGTCTCACACTGTACGGCCCGATGCTCTGATGCGATCTGACTGCTCACATTGTACGTTCAAAAACCACACGTCGGACTGGTGTTTCCAAAAGTGAAACGTAACAGAAGGGTTTTTTCTTTTTTTTTAAAAATTATTTCATGCCTATCAGCGCGCACAGACAGTGAAATCAGGTGGGAGAGACTGAATGTATATGCACGCGCGCGCACACACAGCAGACAGCAACATGATTCACGAGAAGACAGTAAAAAAGAAAACATAAACATTCATAACAGGTGTTGTTACTTACGCTGTTGTATAAATAAACTATATTTCATACGGAGTCTTACAGCTGTGCTCATCTGTCGTAAATCCTGTTGTCTGCTGTGTGTGTGTGTGTGTGTGTGTGCATATACGTTCAGTCTCCCCCCACCTGATTCCACTCACTGTGCGCGCTGATTGGCATGAACTTTAATATGATATTAGGTTATTGCGAGGGATCTCAAAAAAAAAAGACAAGACTTTACATGAGATCACTGCTCTCTCCGGTGTTTGCTCATGCACAGTGTGCAAGGTAATCAGCACGTAGACGCTTGTAGCGCTGCTTCAACAGCGCGGAACCCTCACGAGTCACGACGACCGACCAAAATATCAAACAGGTTTGATTTTCATCCAACCATATGATTCCCGATCGGGAGGTGGTCGTGAGATGTTAAACGCAGCTCGTTACTCCATGCAGACTGCACGATGCAGGACGCACTATTAAGCTGAAACTCGGCACGATCCAAAAAATTCTCACACAAGTGAAAAAATCGGCTGAAAAGGGCCAAAAAATCGCACAGTGTAAGTCCAGCCTTAGGTGGTGCACTGGTGAGTTAACAATACCGTTCTTGTTTTAACTAACTAACTTTTACTTTCTATTATAAGCCACCCAATTTTCACAGTCAGTCAGCACATAAATGCTGGATTTAAATGCCACAGCAGAACTCTTATTATCCCTGTGTGCTGGCAGTTTGTGGGCTGGTTGGATATGAAACTCCCGGGCTGAAAAATGTTCCCAGCACGCCCCTGCCTGAAACTGCCGGCATGTTGAACAAGCCCAGATATGCCCCATGATATAATGGTATCCGATCAGACTCCATGGTAAAATGTTGCGCTTTGTGCCGATTTATGATAACTACAGCACTGTCAGAGCAGTTTTAATTCAGGATGTTTGCATCACAGCAATGGCAGTGAGTGGGGGTAGGTGTTGAATGTTTGTGCTGATAAGTCATGTTCAAAAAGAGAAAAATATCCTCAAAAGTCTTTCAAAATGAAACGTGGTTTATCAGTCAGATACTCAAACATCTTTTTTTCAAAATAGTTGCAAAGTTACCCCATCTGATTTCATTATGGGTATCTGCAAGAATTGCCTAAAAAAAAAACCAAAACAAAACAAAACAAAAAACCCAAAACCCCACACAAAACAAAATAATGTTAAAAAAAAAAAAAAAAACATGAAGTCCTTGCAGGGTCTTCATAGACCTCATGTGTACAGATTTGCAAGTTTCACACCATGTACTAATGATTGCTAATTTAATATAAAAGAATTGTATTATATCATAAAAATGGATGGATGGATGGATGGATGGATGAGATTTATTGCCTTTGTCATTACGAGTGCAACAACGAGATTACATCCACACTCAAATTGCCACAGACAAACAGCAATTAATCCACAATTATTACTTGTTCACCGTAATAATGGCAGACATCAGAATTAAAGACAACACATATACATTTGACATTGTTTATGTGCACTATACTTGAAACAGTCTGTTTTCCAAATTGAGGCGATGTGGGTGTGTGGTAGCCGCAGCAATATGCCATTGCGCCGCCGCTAGCTTGGGGGAGTCCCAAGCTGTTGTATGTGTTTTTCAGATTGAAAAAATGGCACCATAGTCCAACATAGGATGTTCCCTGGTTCTCCATATATGCAATATATGAATATGTAGATGACACAGTTTTTCTCAATTGCTAAGACACATTTCTCGAAAGCTGCTCTCCTTTTCTCTAAACTGTGAACACAAAACCCAATTTTCAAGCTACATCCACAAAACCCCATTGTTGCAAAACCAAACTTCCACCTCAAAACAGTTCAATCTGTGCTCAAAACTGAACTATGTTGTCAAATCATGCCCCGAGTCAATTAAAATAAAAAACCCTACTGAGCAGTCTCTAAACACTACATAGAAAATAGAGACGACAATGCTCAGGACATGAAGCTGAAGAAAGAAATGTTTATTGTTCACTGTAGGCTAAATGCATGTTGCAAAACAACACAAAAACCCTCTGCATTTAGTACTTGTACATAGTAAAAACAAGTACAAATAACAGAAATCCTGTGTATTTACATGTAGCACTTGTACAGTACAAAAACAAACAGAAATCATGTGCATTTAGCACTTGTATTCAGTAAG
Organism: Thalassophryne amazonica; assembly: GCF_902500255.1. Taxonomy (NCBI): domain Eukaryota; kingdom Metazoa; phylum Chordata; class Actinopteri; order Batrachoidiformes; family Batrachoididae; genus Thalassophryne; species Thalassophryne amazonica. The sequence goes on along the minus strand of NC_047103.1, from coordinate 122,333,075 downwards.
CCTACGTAAAACTAAAGTACAAAAATATACATGGAATACTAGGCCTTCGAACAGTTAGACTAACCCTCCATTACAATACTACAGTACACTGGCACAGTGATGTACTGAAACATCTATTGACTTACAGTATACTGTGGTACAGCATATAGTATAGTCATAGAGTAATTCCTGTCAATATTAGCATACTATAATGTATGTAATGTAAAGTAATGTATTCTCTTATCTAAATCTTCGGATTCTGGTGGACATAGTAAATCTACTGATGTTTGCTTGGACCCTTTGTCCGGCCTCCCTCATGATCATACCGCAGACAAGAACATGGTCAATCACAGTAGCTCTGATTTCATCAGATATTACTGTTCTGACTACTTTGATCACCTCGACCACCTCTCATACGAACTCCTCCTCAGATTTCTATCCATTGTTGTGCCTCACAAACCAGTGCTCTCTGAACTGGCTTATATATGTTCCCTCACAACATTGGCAACAAGTTGTAGTGTGAGTTGTAGTGTTCAACTGGTGACACCAGTGCCTTAACTGTGCTTGAGTTTTGCCACCTGTGTTCACCATTATGCAACACACGTGCATCACAATGAAAATCTGTTGGCAAGTTGTGTCTAAATAGTGAAAGTGCTTGTGGTTTTGCCAGTAGAGTGATTGATTCAATCAGTGGGTTCAAGCAACTGAGCATTTGGTTCAGACAATAGGGTTTAGTGTTTTAGCAACTGAAAAAACTGTAGCATGCAACAACACTAAAGATCTCAGACTTCTTCTATACACTCAAAAGGTTTTACAACCCCAATTCCAATGAAGTTGGGACGTTGTGTAAAATGTAAATAAAAACAGAATCCAATGATGTGGAAATCCTCTTCAGTAAGTCCCTTCAGCTGCTCCCTTGTTTGCACTTGGGGTTGCCACAGCAAATCCAAGGTGGGTCTGCATGTTGAATTGGCACAAGTTTTACGCCGGATGCCCTTCCTGACGCAACTCCACATTACATGGAGAAATGTGGCAGGGGTGGGATTTGAACCCAGAACCTTCTGAACTGAAACCAAGCGCATTAACCACTTGGCCACCACCCCTGTGAAAATCCTCTTCAACCTATATTAAATTGAATACACCACAAATACAAGATATTTAATGTTCAAACTGATAAACTTGATTGTTTTTGTGCAAATATTTGGTAATTTTGAAATGGATGCCTGCAACACGTTTCAAAAAAGCTGGGACAGTGGTGTGTTTACCACTGTGTTACATCACCTTTCTTTCAAACAGCACTCAATAAGCGTTTGGGAACTGAGGACACTAATTGTTGAAGCTTTGTAGGTGGAATTCTTTCCCATTCTTGCTTGATGTATGACTTCAGTTGTTCAACAGTCCGGGGTCTCCGTTGTCATATTTTACACTTCATAATGTGCCACACATTTTCAATGGGCAACAGGTCTGGACTGCAGGCAGGTCAGTCTATTACCGGCACTCTTTTACTATGAAGCCACGCTGTTGTAACACGTACAGAATGTTGCTTGGCATTGTCTTGCTGAAATTAGCAGGGATGTCCCTTAAAAAGACATTGCTTGGATGGCAGCATGTGTTGCTCCAAAACCTGGATGTACCTTTCAGCATTGATGGTGCCATCACAGATGTGTAAGTTGCCCATGCCATGGGCACTAACACACCCCCATACCATCACACATGCTGGCTTTTGAACTTTGCACTGGTAACAATATGGATGGTCTTTTCCTCATTTGTCAGGAGGGCACGATGTCCATGATTTCCAAAAACAATTTGAAGTATGGACTCATCAGACCACAGCACACTTTTCCACTTTGTGTCTGTCCATTTCAAATGAGCTCGGGACCAGAGAAGGCAGTTTCTGGATGTTGTTGATGTGTGGCTTCTGCTTTGCATGGTAGAATTTAAACTTGCACTTGTAGATGTAGCGACAAACTGACAATGGTTTTATGAAGTGTTGGAAGATGACGGAATCTCTAAATTCCTTGCAATTGAACGTTGAGAAACATTGTTCTTAAACTGTTGGACTATTTTTTCACACGTTGATCAGAAAGTGTGATCTTCACCCATCTTTGCTTATGAAAGGCTGAGCCTTTTGGGGGGATGCTCCTTTTATACCCAATCATGACACTCAGAATTAGTGTCCTCATTTCCCAAACGCTTATTGAGTGTGGTTAGAAGGAAAGGTGATGTAACACAGTGGTAACATACCACTGTCCCAGCTTTTTTGAAACATGTTGCAGGCATCCATTTCAAAATGAGCAAATATTTGCACAAAACCAGTAAAGGCTATCAGTTTGAACATTAAATATCTTGTCTTTGTATATATTCCTATATCCTATATTCAGTGGAATATAGGTTGAAAGAGGATTGCAAGTCATTGTATTCTGTTTTATTTACATTTCACACACGTCCCAACTTCATTGGAGTTGGGGTTGTATTTTCGCTTCATGTTTGCAAAGATAATTCATCCCCTGGTTGCTGTGGAATATCAAGATGCACATTAAACACCATAATTATTGTGCCCTTGGACTGGTCATAATAATATTACAGTTTTTCTCAGTCACTTTGGTACATTTCTCAGACCAAAATTGAAATTCTCAAAACTGCCCGTTCAATCTTCACTTCATTATGTCAATTGTGCCATCAAAAAGGCATTTCTCATTTCTTTGAACAAGTTGCAAATGCTTTAGTACATCCATACAAATGATTATGTACAGTTCTCTGCTGTTTCCTACATTACACTGGTCAATAACAACAACAGCAACAACAAAAACATCACATCATGTTTTTACTGCAGTCTGCATGTTCCGTATTGATGAATACGCAAAAGTTGCTCACGAGTTTGATTGCCCTAATCACGCACAAAAGCAGCTTCAAAAGCACAGTTTTTAAATAAGGTTCACGAAATGTGAACAAAGAGCTGTAATATTGTTTATGTCACCAAAGAGGTGTGCAAGACAGCAGTTTTTGCTTCAATGCTTGATATGAGAAATACAGTTTTTATTGATTGCTTTGACGCAACAGTCAACTCAAAATCCACATTTTCAAAACAGTTAACACAGAGGCCTAAACAGTGCCCCCAATGGTCAAAATGACACATTTTGTTTGCAAAAGGCTCTAACTGTGCCAAAACATTTAAAATAAGGAGCAAAAGCAAATTTTGCCTTCAAACAGCACAACTTGCCCACAGGTGTATGAGCACTTACAATCAATCATAACAGAATGGACAACAAAATACAAAATACAGCACTCAGTGTGAATCAGTGCATCATTGGTTGACATTGTAGCCCATAACTGTTACATGCCAGTGCTGTTTGCTGCCTTCTTGCAAAAATGGATCCAGAATCTGATGTGATTTGATGCAAATTTTATTGATTCAGTTACATTCTTTTTTCAGGCTTTTTTGTGGCTGACAACTGAAATATTCCTACAGAAAGTATGCAGATCAAAATACGTACAATCCATTACTGTAGGCCTATAAGAAATTAGGAAAATAAAAAAAGCAATCTTTTACAGTAAAGAACAAAAATCTTTAGTAGGCCTATACTATAGGAGTATAGAGTACAGTAAGAGTACAGTACGATTGATTACTCAGTCTCTTCTGTCTTGATGAATGGGCCACATGGCCTCATCCACATCACATTCAATGTTTCTCTCTGGCAATACAGCGAGGGAAAAACCTTCTGGCATGCCTGATCCAGCCTTGCATGCCTCTGCATCAATATCTTGGGCTGCAGCACTCATTGCATTGAGCAAGGGCATCCGATCATAGGGGTGATGATCATAACCTTCCATATCCAGCACTAAAGAATTCCTCTGTTGGATTCAAAAAAAGGGGAATACGGTGGAAGGAATTGCACCATCATGCGAGGGTGGACTGCAAACCACTCATTTACAATACGAAGAGTGGTGGAATGCCCATTGTCCCATATGATAACGAACAGTGGGCAAGCCAGGCCTCAACAGCCCTCTCTCCTGAGGTGGGATCAGCATGTCATGAAGAGCATTAAGGAATGCTATGAGGCGCTCGGTGTTGTAGGGCCCAATGGTGGGGATATGCACAGGATGCCATCATTGGAGATGGCAGGACACATAGTTATGTTGGCGCCCCTCTGCCCTGGACCTGCAATAGTGGCCCCTATGCCAGTGATATATTGGCATCTGGCCTCCATTCACAGCATCAGAGTTCCTTTGAAAAGGAACTCTGTAGAGCTGTTCAGTGCCTGATGGTTCCTCCTGAGGATCGGTCTATGGTGGGTCTCGCTCACAGTATTTATATTGTAAATACTCCCTGATCTGCAATTACTGCAGCCCTGATTTCTCACAGCCTAATGGCATTATTTGCCACAACCATGTTGACAACGGCTGCCTCCTGCTCAGCCATTAAAAATTCTTCTTCTACCACCAGTGACTGCAAACCTTTCGATTCTATAAAAGATACATGAAATGGAATGTGGAAGAAATTACATGAAAGTACGTATTAATGTACTGCAGATATGTCTGTATAAATTGTAGGCCTATAACAACATTTCAGTTCTCCTGTCGAAAACTCTGACAATTGAGGCAAAAGTGTTTCTGTTTACAACGGGTTGGACTCTTGTTCAGCCTCTCTAAGGCCCTGTCCCACGGGCGTTTAGGAGGATTTGCGCATGAAATGGATGAGACAAAGCTGAGCGTCCGCAACAAAGGTGGGCAGAAATGACAAATGTCCCGGGGTGGATCAGCGAATACATGAGGAAGAAAAGTGGATATAACAGGGAACAGAAGCGAAGGCACCCGCGGAGCACCCCCATGAGGGGCACAGCAGCCGTGATGCACTCGCTCCTCCGTGCCCATCTGTCTGCATGCGCGACATACCATTTGCGACCGTGATGTGGCCTTGCTGGGCACACGTCATATCTGTTTTGCACCGCTGTCCCGGTCCGCCAACCAAGCCGCGCCAACCCCTCAGTTGCGGATATCAGCGGATTGACAGGGGATATGCGGCGCGTTGGTTGTGTATGTCCTGCGTATGTCTTCAGTATGTGTTCAGGCAGTGATGCGGATCTCATGGACGTGTTCGGATGGCAGCCGACTCATACAGGAATGTTACACCGTTATTGCGGTTGTTTGGCGGATGTGGGCCACTTTTGTGCGCATTCCATCCGCAAATCCTCCTAAACGCCAGTAGGACAGGGCCCTAAGTGAAAGGCCATGATTTATAACATGATCAGTTATAGTTGCCCAAATTTCATCCAGTAACTTGAGCCCTTCAACCGATACCTCCACCTCGCACACAGATTCCTCTTCCTTGGACTCCTCTACCTCTTACTCTCACTCTCACTCTCACTCTCATCTGCCTTAGACCTCCTTGATCCATGCTTGCAAAGAACAACACAGGCATGGCACCTTTTAGGCCTACTACAGACTGATTGCAAATTGAAGATTTGTGTGAAGAAGTGTCAGACAGGTGCTTCAGTGACTGCATACTTATCATATAGTTTCTAATAGCTGGAAACATGTGGTTTCTGTTAGGATACCATAGCTAAAACAATGGAGTTTTGACTGCTTGAGTGACATCTGTGTTAACTGTTTTGAAAAAGGGTGGGGAAATCAATCAATTCAATCAATTTATTTATATAGCGCCAAATCACAACAACAGTTGCCCCAAGGCGCTTTATATTGTAAGGCAAGGCCATACAATAATTACGTAAAAACCCCAATGGTCAAAACGACCCCCTGTGAGCAAGCACTTGGCGACAGTGGGAAGGAAAAACTCCTTTTAACAGGAAGAAACCTCCAGCAGAACCAGGCTCAGGGAGGGGCAGTCTTCTGCTGGGACTGGTTGGGGGCTGAGGGAGAGAACCAGGAAAAAGACATGCTGTGGAGGGTGAGCAGAGATCAATCACTAATGATTAAAATGCAGAGTGGTGCATACAGAGCAAAAAGAGAAGAAACACTCAGTGCATCATGGGAACCCCCCAGCAGGTCTAAGTCTATAGCAGCATAACTAAGGGATGGTTCAGGGTCACCTGATCCAGCCCTAACTATAAGCTTTAGCAAAAAGGAAAGTTTTAAGCCTAATCTTAAAAGTAGAGAGGGTGTCTGTCTCCCTCATCTGAATTGGGAGCTGGTTCCACAGGAGAGGAGCCTGAAAGCTGAAGGCCTCTGCCTCCCATTCTACTCTTACAAACCCTAGGAACTACAAGGTAAGCCTGCAGTCTGAGAGGAAGCGCTCTATTGGGGTGATATGGTACTATGAGGTCCCTAAGATAAGATGGGACCCTGATTATTCAAACCTTATAAGTAAGAAGAAGAATTTTAAATTGTATTCTAGAATTACCAGGAAGCCAATGAAGAGAGGCCAATTAGGGTGAGATATGCTCTCTCCTTCTAGTCCCGCGCAGCTGCTGTGGAATAAATAAATAAATCAAAAACCAGCTGGCACCTGTAGAACCACATTGTGCACTGCTGTGGAAAACAAAACAAACAAACAAAAAAATACATGCCACCCAGAGGATTCAAACCTGCACTTTACTGATTGAAAGCCCAAAACCTTACCTCTGCACCAAAAACCTTACCTCTGCACTATCATCACTGGCCTGTAAATGGTGCAGGACAATGCCTGAAATCAAACAAAGAGATGGATGTATTTAAAAAATAAAACCACACACCATAAAAAACACTGCATTTCACTGAATCCCTCTTATCAAGTATGAACCGTCTGTTCTTCTGTAGATGACCCATGGTCACAGATGTACAGTCATGAAATGACATGAATGGAGCAGTGCACTGTTATCATGTACACATCTACTGGTCCGGTGTGTCCAGCGGCCCCGCGCACGTGTCTGGTCCGACACGCGTGTCTTATTGATGGTGTGCCGCAGTACAGACACCACGTCATGTGAACAGAGCTCACATGGGTGATGTGACACTGAGATCGCCTGCTGTGTGTCCCATCTGACGTTCCATTGTCATCTGGGATAGCCTGTCAATGTGCACGCCATGTGCGTGCTTGCTGCACCCCGTCGCAACAGCGATATATGTTTTTATGTATGTCCGCAGGAAGACAGCAAGCAGACCACAAGCGTGTCACAGTGGACAGGTCAAAGTTCATTTTCCATCCAAACATGGTACGTGTTTCCCAGCCGTAACATCCAGAACCACAGCTCCAACAGCAGCTGCTGTAGGCAGGCACACCCCCTGTAAGTTCAGCGCACTCACCAACACACCATCTGTACATACATATATCAGCAGCTCATGCAAGTGCGCTTCCCCCCACATATTACTGATGGGGGGGAAGCGCAACACATGCATGATTCACATGCACGGCACATGTGTGTGCGGGGGGCGCTGACACTCTGACACCTCACATGTGTGTTGCTGTTTTGCCAAAGCCACACTCGTGGGGGCACTTCGACAAATTTCACTGCGAGCTCGAAAGTGATTGACTGCTGACTGTTTTGTCCAACAGTGTGACTGGCCACACATTTTGTCGTGTCAAGCGAACTGTGTTAGATGTCCATGTGTGTCACCTGGAATTTGGCTGACACCTGCCGCGAGAGGGATCGAATGGGCCTCTCACAGGGCACACCCTGTCTTTCAGCCGCTGGTGTGCACAAATAGTTGTAGCGACACATGTACGAGATGTTAGAAGCAGCTCCGATTTTACATAAATTGCATACGTTTCCTGCTTTGTGCGCACTTGGTCCACATTGTACTATGTGTGAAGGGGCCCTAAGCAAGTTGACTGTCTTCTTTCTTTCTATCCAGCTTCCCTGTACAAGAAGCAATTGCATCAGATTGCTTCTTCTGTTCTAAGGGTTACTCCCATCTTTGCACAGTGATTTTAAACTTCTTCCCTCCGTTTAGTTCCAAGGTGTAGAACCAAGCAAACCAGAAAAAGCTTTGTTCCTGCTGCTATCATTGAACTGAATAAGCAGTAGCAGCTATTGCACATGAATTTTTACTGCCTTTTATTGATCTGTTCTTTTTAAATGTCCTGGACTTGTTGGAACCTTGAGCACTTTTATCTTTACTTTTATTCAGTTGTTTTTAATTATTTTAATGGTGTTTTATTTGTAACATAATTTTTTGTCAAATATGTGTTGTAACAGTGGGTTCCCTGTATGTAGACTGGATGTTACCTCGCTGCTGCAAGCAAATCTACTTACGGGTATAAATAAAGTAACCTGTACCTGTTATCAGTAAGGACCTGCCATTCTGACAGCACTGACAGTTCATTGACACAGATGTTTACTTTTGACAGAGGAACTATGGATTTTGAGCAAGAGACTGGCTTTGTAGGTAATCCATGGTAGTTTGCTATTTGTACGAATTGTTTTGAGAAATGCACTTGCAGATGTTGAGGATGATTCCAGAAATGTACCAAAGTGACTGAGAAAAACTGTAAATAAGCAGTTACAGTTAATTTCCAATTGGTCGTGATGGATGGCCTCTTCATCTGGGATAGAGTAGAGGTTAGTGACAACATAGCACAGAGTATTGGCCTAGACGATGTGTGTGCTTATGTGTGTCCTCGCCCCACCTTCTAGTGGTCTGAGTAGTGTGCCATTATGTTGGGCTTGCAGGGCTCCTGGATTTCCGTTTGACCTCCAGACGGCTCAATTTACACGGCACAGGACCGCCGGTGATGGGGCTGTCCTCCTTGCTCCTCTGAGCTGGTGTTGTCCCTTAGACTGGGGCTTTCAGTTCTGCTCCTGTACCTCCTTGCTGATCCATCCCTCTGCAATCCTCAAGCGGCAGCACGCAGCACAGTGTGTGGATCTGGATAAAAGCATGAACCAGCAGCCTTTAGTGCTTCACAGCAAATACAGCATGATGACTTCAAATATGCACCGTGATTCAATGTGACAGTTTCTGTGTCATGTGAATAGATTAAGGGAAATTAACTGCATCCCCACCACACAGAGACTGGTGGAGAACATTTATAAAAACTGCAAATGTATATAGTTACAGCAGTTTTAGTTTTATGATGATAAATCTGTACAAGAAACCTGTCAACGTTTGAGTCAGTCCAACATGGGGGTCAGTCAGTCATTACTTTCACATCTGCAATTGGTTCAAAATGCTGCTGCACAGCTTCTGACAGGAACTCCAAAGAGAGAACACATAACTTCTGTTCTGGCCTCACTTCATTGGCTGCCTGTATATTTTATGGTCCATTTTAAAATTCTTATGTTTGTTTTGAAATCTCTTCACTGTGTTGCCTCGCCTTACCTCTCTGAGCTTCTTCACCCTATACTGTGTCGATGTCTCAGGTCAGCAGACCAGCTGCTCCTGAAAGTACCAAGATCCAGAAGGAAGCTCAGAGGGGACAGGGCTTTCTCTGTTGCTGCTCCTAAACTGTAGACCAGCTTGCCCTTGCATTTTACAGATGCCCATTCACTGCCCATTTTAAGTTCATTTAAAACAATTTTTTCTCCTTGGCTTTCAGCCCGAGGCGAGGCTTAGGGCCCTGTCCACTGGCGTTTAGGAGGATTTGTGGATGGAATGTGCACAAAAGGGGCCCACATCCGCCAAACAACCGCAATAACCGTGTAACATTCCTGTATGAGTCGGCCGCCATCCGAACACGTCCATGATCATCCACAGAGGCATGCATGTCCGCAGCAGGATTTTTGAGACGCTCAAAAATCCTGCTGCGGATGAGATCCGCATCACTGCCTGAACACATACTGAAGACACGCAGGACATACACAACCAACGCGCTGCATATCCCCTGTCATCCGCTGATATCCGCAACCAGCGGGTTGGCGCGGCTTGGCGGCGGACCGGGACAGAGTGCAAAACAGATATGGATGCGGCCCAGCACGGTCACATCATGGTCGCAAATGGTATGTCGCGCATGCAGACAGAGTGGGCACAGATGGAACGAGTGCATCACGGCCGCTGTGCCCCTCATGGGGGCGCCTCCGCGGTCGCCTTCGCTTCTGTTCCCTGTTATATCCGGAAGCTGCGGAAGCTCAGCGTTTGTCTCCTCATTTTCATGCGCAAATCCTCCTAACGCCTTTATTTAAATGTATGCTTTAATGTATGTTTTAATGTACAGCACTTTGTGTCAGCGGTGGTTGTGTTAAAGTGCTTATAAATAAGTTGATATGGTATGATATGGTATGGTATTTTATATTGAGAAGTATAAAAAAAGCCAAATTAGCTTTGCCAATCAAATGCAAATTGTAAAAATTGATCACTGTTGTACTGTTTCAATTCTAATTCTGTAGTTTCATTTGAAATTAAAACCATATTTAATCTTTCTTGGGAACTTGGAAAAGACCGATAATACTAAAGTTTTTCATTTCTTTTACATTTCTTTATTTGTGATAAACTGGTCGACAGATAATTGGAATTTGTAAAATAGTCCCATTCCAACAAAAATGAAACGTTGCAGCTTTTATTTTAATCTCAGTAAATAAATTTACAAGGGCCTATATAGCAACACATAAAAAACAGACTGGCCATGTCCCAGTGCACATTATATAATTATAGACAGGTACACTGAAATAAAAAGTCTATAACTGGTTTATTATATGGTAAACAAGAAAATTGGGAGTTTGTCAAACATACTAAAACTGAAAAATCAATCTCAAGTTTCACCTCTTTATTATTACTGTCATACTGCACCAACTGACATCCCATCAACTGGAGATGCCTGCTAAGTCCGTGACGAAGAATCATCAGGCTGTTTTCTTATAAAGTTTGCCATTCGCCTGCCTAGGTTCCGTGAAAAATCGGCCAAGTACTCCATGAAACATCCGTCTGTCATAAGTTTCAAAGTTGGGCGCATGTCCCTTTCCAGTGACGTACTTGCAAAGCAGGTTGGCTGCTGACTGTGTATTTCTGCGGGTGTTCTTTGCAACTTTTTGTGTAAAATTTGTTTTAAGTCAGCATCACTAACAGACACAAACTTGTCTTCTGCCATCTTGTCAACAAACTGATAGCCAAAGTAGGCGTTGTATCATGTTATCTGATTGGTCGTTATCAACAGAAGGCGTCGCTCGATTAGCTAGCGCTACGCTGCACGTGAGGTGTACTCACTTTGCATGTGCGCCTACTCTGCTCCACCAGTGGTCAACTCGGCATGTGGTACAGCTCAGTATGTGGCAAACAGCTAATCAGAAGTTGGCAAAATCCCATATCATGTAATAATAATACAATAACATGCTTTTGGAGGGCGGTATGCATTTTCAAGAGGCTCGACGTCCATTCCCAGTCGCCCAAAATGACAGCTATTCGCCCGAGTTAGACGAGGGCGAATAGCTGTCATTTTGGGCGACTGGGGATGGACGGAGGGACTCAGAAAAATGCATACTGCACGACAACAGCATGTTATTTGCATTATTATCACTTTTTACTGAGATACACAACACGTAACGCGTACATAAAAGTTGGCTCACTTTTGTCATGTCTCGTGCTGTCTGGCTTGTGCTGCTCTTCCTCATCACGCTGGCTGCTTTAGCTGCTGTTCATTGTCGTGCTATCCATGAGAAAAATCATCCGGAATATCCATATTGGGACCAAAACACACTTCTCGCCTTTTCATCTTTTCCTCTGCGGACAGTTTTTTTTTTCCCCCTCTGCGGACAGTTCTTTGGCTGCGCGCTATGACGTCGTTGTTTACGCACAGCAGGTGGGTATAGCCAGATACCGTCAATGTAAATCTGTTGTGTGGGCCGCCAGAAGAGGAGGTACTGCTGGCCCACCACCAGAGGGCGCCCTGCCTGAAGTGCGGGCTTCAGGCACGAGAGGGCGCTGCCGCCATGGACACAGCCGGGGGTGACAGCTGTCGCTCATTACCTCTTGACAGCTGTCATCATCTCAATCCATAAAGACCAGACGTCATCTCCACCTCGTTGCCGAGATATCATACTTCATAGGAGGTAATATCCTCAGCCTTTGTGGTAATATTGAGAATCTGTTTATTGTGAGTGTTTGCAGGAGTTCCGGTCGTTTTGGTGGAGGCTGTGACGGCGCTCCTTTTCCTCTGAGACCACTGCAACGTGTTGAGTGAGAGGTGGAGGTGGCATTCCCACCGTTGTTGTTACTGGGTGTACACACCCACACTTGACTGTCTTTGTTCTTCGCCAGCAGTACCAGATCCGACAGTCGGGGACGGTGATCACCTGGGAATTCGGGACTTGGCGGCTCCAGTATTCACCAGGTTCTGTGGTGGCGGAAATCGTGTGGTTCCGGCTCTTCTCAGGACAGACGTCTTCTATCCTCGAGCCTGCCCACACGTCACCTCTGTGTATTGACTGTTATGATATTCTGTGATTGTCTGTATGTTCGTTGTGCACATTCACAACATTAAATTGTTATATTTTGGCTCATCTATTGACCGTTCATTTGCGCCCCCTGTTGTGGGTCCGTGTCACTACACTTTCCCAACAAAATCTACGATACTGGCCCAGCAACGCCCCGGTAAAGTGATAATAATGGTATTTATGCAGCAGGAAATACTGGCACACCACAAGGCACTGTGTGCAAAAGGGTTGGGTTTTGTGTTTCTTACTCACAGGTGTTTTGTCATCTGAACATGATGTCAAACAAATCAGAGTGGTGCACAGTGACATCACCAGTATTAAATTAACACCGTCATTGTTAGTTTTACACTGGTGATTTTACTGTGTTCCTGGCACCGGACTGCAACAGGCACACCGTGCTGTCATATCAAAAAAGCAAGTAAAAGGATTACTGACGCAGTAATGGATTAACTCAGTGCTTCCCAAACTTTTCTGCAGGGCCCTTCTTTGTAGATGCGAATATTTTCATGCCCCCATCCCATCCACCCTCAATTCTGACACACATGCACACATCCTTTGCTTCCAAACACCACTGGAATTTAATTTTTAACATTGTAATTTTAATTTATACAAAACTACAACTTCTTATGGAACAAAACAAATTAAATAAAGCACCAAATCACTTTTACAGTGGAATTATTGAAAGGGACATGCATCATTTATATTCATGTCTCACAATCTTGTCCATGTTCTGTTACCAACGCATTAGCTTATTAGTGTTGGTAGATACAGCTGATGGTTTCCAGTCCAAAAACTGCTCAAAAGCCACCAAAACACGCTAACACTGTATATTCAGACACTAACAAGTGACACACAGCTTCAGACATCTGAGGTGACTCAGACATCAGAGTTTGGGTCGTGAGTCCTGGCTTCCATACATTTACTTATATATTCATTCTTGAGATGTGGGTAAAAAAATTGTGCCAACAGATATGGGTGTGAGTGTAAGCATCAGAATGCAGTGAGTACACAAAGGAGTAAATAAACTTATAACCACTTGGTATAAGACCTGTGAGGTTTTAAAAGTGGCGTATTGGGGTAGCATTTGAGTATGCACACAAAAGACCAGTCAGAGTTTAAGGATCTGCACCGTCTGAATCGGAACAACTACAAAATGTCACAACTGAATTTGCATCTGCCAGATCTGTGAATCCTTCTCTTCTGATTATTTCCACCACTTTTGCTTTCATAAGTGAGGGTGCTGTCTATGTTTTTTTAACAACCCCAATTCCAATGAAGTTGGGACAATGTGTAAAATGCAAATAAAAACAGAATACAATGAATTGCAATTCCTCTTCTATATTAATTGAATACATCACAAAGACAAGATCTTTAATGTTCAAACTGATAAACTTTATTGTTTTTGTGCAAATATTTGCTCATTTTGAAATGGATGCCTGCAACACATTTCAAAAAAAGCTGGGACAGTGGTATGTTTACCACTGTGTTACATCACCTTTCCTTCTAACAACAGTCAATAAGCATTTGGGAACTGAGGACACCAATTGTTGGAGCTTTGTACAAGTAGGTGGAATTCTTGCTTGGATGGCAGCATGTGTTGTTCCAAAACCTGGATGCACCTTACAGCATTGATGGTGCCATCACAGATGTGTAAGTTGCTCATGCCATGGGCACGAACACACCCCATACCATCACACATGCTGGCTTTTGAACTTTGCACTGGTAACAATCTGGATGGTCCTTTTCCTCTTTTGTCCAAAGGACATGACATCCATGATTTGCAAAAACAATTTGAAATGTGGACTCATCAGACCATAGCACACTTTTCCACTCTGTGTCTGTCCATTTCAAATGAGCTCAGGCCCAGAGAAGGCCGCAGTGTTTCTGGATGTTGTTGATGTATGGCTTTTGCTTTGCATGGTAGAGTTTTAACTTGCACTTGTAGATGTAGCGATGAACTGTGTTAACTGACAACGGTTTTCTGAAGTGTTCCTGAGCCCACGTGGTAAGATCCTTTACACAATGATGTCGGTTTTTAATGCAGTGCTGCTAACGGATTGAAGGTCATGGGCATTCAATGTTGATTTTCGGCCTTGCCCCTTACGTGTAGAAAGTTCTCCAGATTCTCTGAATCTTCTGATTATATTATTGACTGTAGATGATGGAATCCCTAAATTCCTTGCAATTGAACGTTGCGAAACATTGCTCTTAAACTGTTAGACTATTTTTTTCACACAGTTGTTCACAAAGTGGTGATCCTTGCCCCGTCTTTGCTTGTGACCTGCTGAGCCTTTTGGGGATGCTCCTTTTACACCCAATCATGACACTTACCTGTTTCCAATTAGGTGTTCTATGAGCATTCATCAACTTTCCAAGTCTTTTGTTGCCCCGTCCCAACTTTTTTGAAATGTGTTACAGGCATACATTTCAAAATGAGCAAATATTTGCATAAAAAAACAAAGTTTATCAGTATGAACATTAAATATCTTGACTTTGTGATGTATTCAATATAGGTTGAAGAGGATTTGCAAATCATTGTATTCTGTTTTATTTACGTTTTACACAATGTCCCAACTTCATTGGAATTGGGGTTGTATTTTATTACAAGCAACTATGATTTAGAAACAAAAGAAACTGACACACAAACCCATGTCATGCTAAACTAGCATCAAAATCATATATATTGACAGCAGAAGTCCCTAAATTCATCATTTGAAGGGCCATTAATTAACCAGGATTAAGGGTCAAGGGCTGAAACTAAATCTTGATACTGATACTCTGAATTACATACATATATGAGACAAAATGTAGGCAGGGGTAGCGGCCAAGTGGTTAGTGTAGAAGGTTCCCGGTTCAAACCCCACTCCTGTCACATTTCTCCATGTTATGTGGAATTGTGTCAGGAAGGTCATCTGATGTAAAACTTGTGCCAGAATCAACATGTAGCTCCACCTTGGGTCTGCTGTGCAAACCCCAAGTGAAAACAAGGGAGCAGCTGAAGGGACCTCATGTATTTTGAAGAAAATTTAAAAAAGAAAATTTTACATAATTGAGACACTACTATTTAATCTTCTTAACACTGATTTAGGAATTTACAGAGAATTTCTCAATTGCCTCAGAGGGCCGAAGTGAGCAAGGACTAAATATGGTCTGTGGGCCCCGTATTGAGCAGCTTTGGATGAGAGAGAGACAGAGATAGAAGGAAGAATTGTGGTTCTGCTAAAACAAAACATCCTTCCTGCGTGATTGTGTGGATGTGGGACAGTTTTTTTGACATTCAACAGCTGAAACAATTTTAAAAAATAACAGGGATTCCCCTCCCCGCCCTCGGTTTTAGTACATTTCTGTGCATGATCACTCTCACTCATGGACCCCATTCTGTGCGTCCTTTCCTCACCATACCCCTCACTCCCTTTTGCTGTCACTGCTAAAGTCATACAAAATTCTTTCTGCTGGCCTGTGTGGACATGTCACCATTGTTTGCAGTTATCATTTTTATGTTGAAAAGACACTTTAAAAATATCTGTGCCATGGTCACCATTGAAAAGATGCTCAAAAATGGTTCAAAAGTCAAAGTTTTTTCAATGTCTATTTGTAGGCATTTAAGTAGACCATTATAACTATAATTATAAATAGTGGTGTTTTTCAACCTGTGCAATGAGTAAATTATAATTTTGAAGCTTAGCGAGCAAGGCACGTCCACATTCATTATTTAAAAGCTAGCAATAAAACCCATGTTGAAAACTAGTTTAAAAGTGAAAGTTTTGTTCAACGTCTATAGATGTTGAATACACATTCACATTTTGACCAATTTTCAACCTATTTTCACCATAACCATTTTTAAACATCTATTCAATGTTAACATCCTCCCTTTAGAAGTCTTAAATAATGACCATAACATTTTTTGTTAAAACGAACAACACACAAATTACACTTTGAAACATCGTTCGGGCAAATATCACATAAATAATGATGATAGTTTGCAAAAGGACCTAATAAAAAACAGGGCCTGGAGGTGTACAGGTCCTGAAGGGATGGCAGATTCCAGTCAATCACCTTATTACAGCACATACTGTTGCAGTGCAGATATTGTCACCACAACAATATATGCTGACATTCATGGCCACATCGCGGCACATACTGTCACCAGCAACAATATGTGTTCAGGTGTTACAGCACCAGGTGTGTTACTACATACAATCCACAATCCACAGAGATAAAGAGAGAGAAGTCATAATGATTTTGTATAATTAATTTGTGTATATATAGATGGCTTTGCAGCCATTTTTAAGTATTTCTGTTTTGTTTTTTTTGTTGTTTGTTTTTTGTTTTTGTCTTTGTTGTTGGTTTTCTGTGTTGCCATATGGAAATTAGTCTGGGCTTTTTGTGCCATCCTCGGGAAGTATATGTATGTATGTTGTCATTGTTATTTCATATTATTTCATTTTGCCAAGTCAGTCAGTCAATCAAAGAGAAAAAGAGCGAGAGAGACTTTTGAATTAGATCCACACACCTTGGTATAAAAGCTGGTTAGATTTGTGTGTAAATCTGGGGATCAGCGCAAGAACTGTCAGCGCAGCAAAAATCCCCGTGATTGTTCCATCAGCAGCCCGAATCATCCTGTCTACATGACAATAATATCGTGCACACTTAACAGAAGTTCACAGCAAAGAGCACCTGTTTAAATGTCCTTAAGTCTCACTTTGGGGATCACATCACCACGTGACAGTCATTTTTGTTCAACTGCGCACTTTGACAAACCCATGGTGAGGACAGGACGGCGCAAGACACTCAGCAGCTGTACGCACGGTGAATATTTCATCTGAAATTGTCACCGTGTTTATGCACAGTGCGAGGGTTCAGGATCTCCAGCATGCGCGCTGTTCTGTCACAACCTGGTCTCATGGCATGTCGTGATTCAGCAGCACGAAATATACATTAATCTATTGGTTCGTGATATTGTGATGAAAAGCGCCTCATATTTGTCACAGCAGCAAATTCATTGTAATTCATTTCGTGACGGCTGCACGGAATTAAAAGTGAAGCGGGGGTCGGGTGGTTATGGTTAGGGTTGGGGGAAGGAGTAGGGTTAGTAATACTGAGTTTAAAAAACCCGTCACGAAAATTTGACTCATTTCGTGACGGGAGCACGAGAAAATAACATGAGACTGGGCTGTCTGTCACCACCATTGGCAGCGCCGGCATTTTTATTAACTGAGCCTATCACCCGAGCACTTTGAATTCACCAACGTCTGAGTGCTAAAAGTAAGATGAAACGATGTGGTGTTCTGGACACCCTCTCTACTTTTAAGATTAGGCTTAAAACTTTCCTTTTTGCTAAAGCTTATAGTTAGGGCTGGATCAGGTGACCCTGAACCATCCCTTAGTTATGCTGCTATAGACGTAGACTGCTGGGGGGTTCCCATGATGCACTGTTTCTCTTTTTGCTCTGTATGCACCACTCTGCATTTAATCATTAGTGATCGATCTCTGCTCCCCTCCACAGCATGTCTTTTTCCTGGTTCTCTCCCTCAGCCCCAACCAGTCCCAGCAGAAGACTGCCCCTCCCTGAGCCTGGTTCTGCTGGAGGTTTTCTTCCTGTTAAAAGGGAGTTTTTCCTTCCCACTGTAGCCAAGTGCTTGCTCACAGGGGGTCGTTTTGACCGTTGGGGTTTTACATAATTATTGTATGGCCTTGCCTTACAATATAAAGCGCCTTGGGGCAACTGTTTGTTGTGATTTGGCGCTGTATAAAAAAATTGATTGATTGAATTGATTGATATTACAAATGCATTTTGACTCTTTCTTTTCAAATCTATTATGGTGATGTACAAATGCAAAATTACAAAACAATGAGTCTGATAAAATTGACTAAAAGCTGCAAATTTATGCCATATATGTAAATGGCATGTATCATATCTTGCAGATAGGTATATGCAGTGTTGTATAGTAACAAAGTAAAAATTCTTCACTACTGTACTTAAGTACGTTTTGGGAGACTTTGTACTTTACTTGAGTTTTTTAAATTCAGCTTACTTTCACTTTTACTTCACTACATTTCCGACCTTAATTGCATACTTCTACTCCGATACATTTCCTATGCGCCATAACGTTACTCGTTACAAACACACACACACACACACGAAAAAAAGTCGTGTTTTCACCCAGAGACAGATTACTAGTGACTGCAACAAAGTCAGGCCGATTTGTCATGAGGCATGTCTGGTAGGCTTTTTTTTTTGCAGTTGCGCATTTGTGGCGTGTTTGTCGGGAAATGATAATTTCTCTACATTGATTACAGACAATGCAGCGGGTCTGTAATCAACTTTTCTGCAGCTTGGCTTTGCTTTGAACCTTGAACCAATGAAAGCAACCGACCTGTTATGGTCTTCTGAAACAGTTGATAGATGTATTTTATAACTTAAAAACGGGACCGATGCTAACGCGTTAGCATGTCTATGGCGTTTTCAATGTTAAAATTAGCATTAAGCTGTTTGCATCAGCATGTTTGTGTTGTTTTCTGTATAATTAATGGCTCAGCATTCGTTGTCATAAAAAAGTCAAATTGTAATTTTTTTAATTTATTTTTATTCATATATTAATAATAACAGCAAAAAAATAATAGTCTACATAATAGACAATAATAGACTAATAATGTTACAATACAATTTTAGAGAAAGAGACAAAAAGAACCTAAGCATAAGACCATAAGATAAAGATAAACCATGTAACAATGAAAAAATAAATACATATAGAAATAAATAACTGTTTCCTGTGAACACCTAGTGAGTAGCCTACTCTCGTTTAGGTTTTGAAACCTTGTTTCTGAAGTGTTTTGTGTGATGTGCACAATTTTCAGTACTTTGTCTATACTACCAGTCATTTACAAGCCTAGATAAATTTTGTAATATAAAAAAATCAGTCCATTTTTGATTATTAACATTTACTTGAACTTTTGCTTTCAATACTTGAGTACATTGTTGTACGTTACTTGTCATACTTAAGTACAATCAATACTAGATACTTTAAGACTTTTACTTGAGTAGCATTTCAATCGGTGACTTGAACTTCTACCAAAGTCATTTTTGAATGGGTATCTGTACTTTTACTTAAGTGTGATTTTCCGGTACTTTATACAACACTGGTTATATGACTAACTGACACTACAGACAAATCTCAGCTGTACCAAATTTCAGTATCTTAGGTGCTACTGAACAGTGGAAAACTTATGGAATGCATCTTGACTATTTTAAAAATATGTTGCATTGCAAAACTCTAATTGTTTTTAAGAACCACTGTGGTTTGGACAACTTCAAATTCTATAATGGTGTATTTTTAAGGGAGCAATATTGCTGGACATACCCTGAAACACAGACTTGTAATTTAGTTTATCCCTGTTACGCAGCAGTGCACCTACTCCATATTAAATCCACAGCAGTAAGCGTGTACTCTAAATAAGGTTCTTTATAATTAGATGTAATGTGTGACTTAAAGAAACCCCCGTGCACTAGATAGTTTAAAAATAGGCTCTGAAGCCAAAGTTATGCCATTCAGTCGCAGAAGAAAATAGAAGCCTCTGTGTAATTTTGGTTGTGACCACACTGAGGAAAAATGCACGATTCCAGCCAAAAAATATTCATTTGAAAAGAAAAAGCTTATTTCACAGAACAAAACCTATCCATTTGGGAGAGGCGAGGGGAGGAGGGCGTCGGCCGCTTGGTTAAAGTGCCCTGTGTTTACGGGATACACCAGGAATGTAATACTGCAATAATAAATGTGTGTGTGTCCACGCGAGGACAAGCTGTTGTTTCATGCTCGACTGCATGCTGTCTTCCATCCTGTCATGCTAACTCAGTGTGTCTCAGGCATGGAACTTAACAGATTAACTTAGCGACTGAACTTGAAGCTTTTTAATAAATGACCAAACAAAGTGCTCATGTTTTCCATTAGCATGTAATAAAGATATTCCACTTACCCACATATATATCAAAGAGCCTGCAAAAATATTGAAGGACATGTTACAACTTTGTATTTTGCAGACTTGAAGGAGGCCTGGGTCTTGTGGGAATACAAGGCGTGGGGTCCATGTTACAGACCAGATGATCATTTAATTTCAGAGAGCTGTCTCCATGCACTCATCAAAAAGTTAAACACATTCTTTGTGGGTGTTGCAATCCATCAGGGTTGTCGCTGATTCTTGGGATGCTTGTAGACAGAATGTAAGACTCCACTGAGAACTGGATGGTGAACTCTTGTGGTGCTCTTTTTCATCTCAGCTTTTTGAAAACTAGGTAGAACTAATGGCTTCTTCAGAAGGCACTGGGATCTTTTGCAAGTGGATGTGATCAGAACCTCCATCAGTAAAACTATGTTTCTCTTATGAAAAATAATAGATTTTTCTCTTCAAGTGTAGGTGTTCAAGTATCTGTGGGTCTTGTGGCTGAGTCAGTGAAACAAGTGTTTAACGAGAAGAAGAAGGAGATCAACCATGTGACCCTGAGGTTCACTAGTGTTGATGCTTATCCCCGGATTCCGTAGAGTGAAGCAGATGTACAACTGATGCCACATGCAGATTAATTCCCCAGCCAAGGCTGGTACCGATTTATAGCTAGGTTGAGTGGAACAATGCAGACAAAGTGTCTTGTTCAAGGGCAAAGACAGGTATCATGACTGGGAACTGACCCAAGGTAGCACAACTAGCATTCCATTGATCTACTTGCTAAAGAAGGTGGTGTTTATTAAAATTACACAAATGTTCAGTTTCATGGATGACTTCCTTCCATTAATGCACCACAGCAAAATCAGGAAGATGACAGAAATATAGAAAATTCCAGTAAATTCTGATTTCTGTCATGGAAGTGTTCCAGTTTCTACTCTGTTCAATACTTGCATGGACTTGGTGGTAGAGAGGATTATAAAGTCCAGTGACAGGGAAAGCTTCATTGACCTTGACTTTGAACATTATGCTGTGTTGTTTGTGCAATCAGTGGATGCTCTGATTTCAGCACTTGAGAAACTGACTGAGAAGTGAAACTGTTTTTGTTGCAATTTTCTTGGATCAAGACAAAGGTTTAGTCTTTCAAAGACCTCTTGAACTCAGCCATCAGCAGTATGTTTGTATGTGGTGAGTGTTGAACTGGACGAACGATTCACTTCAGCAGTAACATTCATGTCTCTTAGAATTTGGCCTATGAAGACAAGAAATATGTGGGCAGATCTTATGAAGTCACTGGACAGAGGTATTTGTTGATCTCAACATCTTTACAGGAGAATGAAGGTAAAAAGTCTTCTAAGTTCTACTGCTTAGTCCTTGTCTTACTGTGTGGTTCTAACTGTTGGAAAGTAGCCAGTGATCTAAGATGGCAGTGAGATATCATTGATGCTAATCTATGGAAAAATCCTTGGGTACTGTTGGAATGGCTTTGTGTCAAAGTAAGTGATTACTCAGGGAGGTTCAGATGAGGTGTATCACTTGCATTATGAAAAACTTCAGGGACAACATTTTGGCCATGTAGCCCTTGGGCTTGCAGCCATTTTTGACATAACTGGTACCACCAAAGGGAGGAACACAACACTTAGAATCCAGCCTTAGTATACTATGGCCTACACAATGTATGATAATCTTCCCTTAGTGCCCCTTCACACATAGTGCAAATTTGATCGAATTGGGCATGAAGTACGCATGAAGCAGGAATCGTTGGCAAACGTGTAAAATCGTAGCTGCTTTCAACGCCTCGTACGCTTGTTGCTACAACTATTTGCACACACCAGTGGCTGAAAGACAGAGTGTGCGCTGTACGAGCCCATCGAACCCTCTCACGGCAGGTGTGGGCCATATTCCAAGTGACACACACGAACATCTAACACCGCTTGCTTGCTGGGGGGGGGGGGCACTTGCATAAAATGCTTATATGTACAGATCTCATCACATGGATGCCAGACAGCAAGGTCTGATCGCACACAACATGGGGAGGTGCCTGTCAGCTGATGACAGCACACTCACAACTGTATGACGGCTCAGTGCAAACATTATAAACACAGAAACCACCACCAGGACAGTTATATAAAGAATTACAACAATACCTACATATGCAATTACATGACAAATAATAAAATGAAAGACCAAATAACACAGAGAGTGCACAGTGGTCTGGGCGCTAAATGGAGGGGGGGGGGGGGGCGTCTGCTCATAGCCGTGGCTGTAAAGATCTCTGCTCCTGGACATCCCAGCTTGAGAACACGTTCTGTGATTGAAAGGACATGAATTTAGGGCATTCCTCCATGAGGCACGTATCTCTGCCTGCTGTCCTCACGTGGAAATACATAAACATGTTTCGCCTTTGCGCCGGGCTGCAGCGGCTGGACACAGTGCACCTCATTTATGTCAGTGTTGATTTCAGGCATTTTTCCGCACTTATTACAAGCCAGTGCTGGTAATGCAGTGGTATCATTTCCATCTGGTAATCAGAGCTTACAGGTTCGAATCCCGTGAGTGACATTTTTTTTTAACCAGGGTTATTTAACCATGGGATTCTGTATTGCATCCCCTTTTATGAATTATTTATATCAACCCAGTGATATCCACTAATTATACAGCTGGTTTCTATTTTATTGTTCTCCACATCAGTGGCATGGTATGGTGCAGCTGCTCTCATTGTGTTCCTGCTCGAAAGAAACCGTTGTGTGTGTGCACAAACTGTCAGTCGGTGCAATGTTTTCGTGGTTTGCTGATATGAGCTGTTGTGCCGTGAGTCACCCTGAGTTGTACTTATTGGTACTATGTGTGAAGGGGCCCTTAGTGGTAACTCTACCAAGGTCAGAAACAATTAATGCTTACACTGTGGACAAATTTTAAAACTTCAGTCAACTTGGAAACTACAACCCCAAATCACGATAAAGTTAGGATGGTATGGAGAACAAACAAACAAATAAACATAAAATTTGCACTGATTCTTGCATTTACTTTGACTTACATGATTCCTATGAACCCAAGGTATTTCATGTTTTGTTTTGTCAGCTTCATTTCTTTTGTTAATATAAGGCCTGCAACATATTCCAAAAAAGTTGTTATGCTAATGTACGTACATAATTTTGTAATGATGCTATTCTTCCTCCAACACTGAAAAGATGTTTTGGCATTGAGAAGATGAAGCAATATGCAACATACTGTATGCTGCCTTCAAGATGACATCTTTTCAGGGATATCCATGCATTTTTACCCAAGATAATACAAAAACATCCCTGGAAAATACACTGTCTTGAAGGAAGCATGTTGCTCTAAAATTATACAGTATCTGCATTAATGCTGCTATCACAGATTTTTTTTTTTTTTTTTTTTGTTTTTACTCTCTTTTATTTGGCATTTTTATATACTGTGCCTACCTTTTTCTGATTTGGGGATGCACCATGTTATCTGTCTCATCAATAAGATTGCAAATTGTGTGGTTTATATTATTATTTATGCAAGTGTCAAAAACTGTAGTTGCTACAATTTCGGCATGAAGGAAGCACATTATCTATTGAGCTACTAGTAAGTCCTTTCAGCTGCTCCCTTGTTTTCACTCAGGTCACCACAGCAGGTTCAAGGTGGATCTGCATGTTGATTTGGCACAAGTTTTACATTGGATGCCCTTTCTTACACAACTCTACATTACGTGGAAAGATGTGGCAGGGGTGGGGTTTGAACCGGGAACCTTAAACACTGAAACCAAGCACACTGACCACTTTGCCACCACACCTGATCATCTGTTGAGCTAATATGAGTTTAAAAGGAATAATTTTGAGTATTTTAAATGACTGGTCTGCAAAGGAAAACGCAAACAAGTTCAGTGTGACTTGGATTCTGACATGATGCATGTTGCCACATATTGTGATAACTAAGCATAACACAAAGTGCAAACTACACTTAAACAGTTGTTCACTTTGCGCAGCTGTTTCCTACTTTGTTATACCCTATTTAACTTACTGCAATCCTGTGTATCAACTAAACTGACATAGAATAAAGTCAAAACCACTGATGTCACGTTTGCATGTACATAGTACTCATACTGTACTTACCACGTGCCTGGGCTGCTGATCTGTGTGAGTATCCCAGGGCAACCAGTGCCGTCTCCACCAGCTGGGTGAAGAGGACGTCCTTACGAACCAGCACAAACTCAGCATGATGGTCACCACGCCCCCACACTCACTGGCCACAGTCATGTCTGCATGCTCCACTACACAGTAAACTGGGATCATCAGACCTGTAACAAAGAAAAATGTTCTTGAAAAAAGGAATGCCACCACCTATGTGTTGATTTTGGTAGTGTTGTAGGGGGCTGAAGGCTTTCCTAGCATGCACTGGGTGAGAGGATACCCTGGACACATTGCTAATATGTCAAAATGGCATAGACTGTAGCTGCAAGAGGTAGAGGTTCTTATTTAATGTGGGTAGCTAACAAAAGCCAGAAGCTTGTTTCCAGAAGAGCCCATGGCACGTGTCTCTCACTCCTCCCCAGCACTCCTGTTGAAGGTACCAGTTGGGAGCTTGGCTACAACCTTTACGCCACCACCTCCCTAACAAGTGCAACTCACAGTTTTGGCAAAACTGCAGACAGAGTTACATTTGGTCAGTTATTTCTGTGTGTGTAGGAAAAATAAAATGTAAAACAACTACCAGTAAGCAGCAATGGCATCCAGTGACCAATACGACTGTGATTAACAACAAGGTGTAACAAGCAGTTTGATAGGCTTGTCTGTCTTTGTTTTATTTTATGGTCCTTGTGCATGATAATACTATGCTTGTCCTGCAAATCACATCCTACTTCACCTGAAACCTACCACGTGCTGGGTAATCAGGAGAGTCGGGAGTTTTCCCAGAGGGCAGGTCCAACCTGGGGCCGTTGTGAGGGGGTGTTAATATATGCATACATATATGACCACAGGCTAAACAGCAAGACACTTGGGCTGCTGTATCTTAAAGAGAAGACATTAAGTGTTATAAATGTTTTACAATCATGAAAATTCACAAGAAAATAACTGAAGACTGCTTCTTTTGCAACGCTATCTTTTCCAAAGCCTAAGGCAGGGACATACCATTACACGTTTAACACCCCTATGCATTCATTACAGTTAGTTCAGTCCAACCAAGCCCTGTGCGCTCAGATGGGACTTGCGCTACCCGTGAGTGAAAAGATGGACAAAAAAAAGCCAGGTGGAACTGAAAAAGCTAGATTAAGAGAAAAAGCTTTGGAAGAAGATGCTGCCAAGTGTGCAAAGCTCACAGATATTTTTTCAAGAAGACAGAGCGAAGAGAGAAATGGTAAATAGGGCCGGGCATAGCTACGTGCCTATTATGCCCGGATGTCAGCAGTATCAACATTTGTAGTCCAGTACCACCTCTTCCAGCTACTTACAGACTTCACTGACTTAAGCTGGGCAGACACTACGATTTTTTCAATCGTTGTACTTGGCTCCAGCTCAAACTGTGCGACAAAATGGCAGGGTTTAAAAGTTCAGAGCGCATGATTCATGGTCTCACACTGTACGGCCCGATGCTCTGATGCGATCTGACTGCTCACATTGTACGTTCAAAAACCACACGTCGGACTGGTGTTTCCAAAAGTGAAACGTAACAGAAGGGTTTTTTCTTTTTTTTAAAAAATTATTTCATGCCTATCAGCGCGCACAGACAGTGAAATCAGGTGGGAGAGACTGAATGTATATGCACGCGCGCGCACACACAGCAGACAGCAACATGATTCACGAGAAGACAGTAAAAAAGAAAACATAAACATTCATAACAGGTGTTGTTACTTACGCTGTTGTATAAATAAACTATATTTCATACGGAGTCTTACAGCTGTGCTCATCTGTCGTAAATCCTGTTGTCTGCTGTGTGTGTGTGTGTGTGTGTGTGCATATCGTTCAGTCTCCCCCCCCTGATTCCACTCACTGTGCGCGCTGATTGGCATGAACTTTAATATGATATTAGGTTATTGCGAGGGATCTCAAAAAAAAAAGACAAGACTTTACATGAGATCACTGCTCTCTCCGGTGTTTGCTCATGCACAGTGTGCAAGGTAATCAGCACGTAGACGCTTGTAGCGCTGCTTCAACAGCGCGGAACCCTCACGAGTCACGACGACCGACCAAAATATCAAACAGGTTTGATTTTCATCCAACCATATGATTCCCGATCGGGAGGTGGTCGTGAGATGTTAAACGCAGCTCGTTACTCCATGCAGACTGCACGATGCAGGACGCACTATTAAGCTGAAACTCGGCACGATCCAAAAAATTCTCACACAAGTGAAAAATCGGCTGAAAAAGGGCCAAAAATCGCACAGTGTAAGTCCAGCCTTAGGTGGTGCACTGGTGAGTTAACAATACCGTTCTTGTTTTAACTAACTAACTTTTACTTTCTATTATAAGCCACCCAATTTTCACAGTCAGTCAGCACATAAATGCTGGATTTAAATGCCACAGCAGAACTCTTATTATCCCTGTGTGCTGGCAGTTTGTGGGCTGGTTGGATATGAAACTCCCGGGCTGAAAAATGTTCCCAGCACGCCCCTGCCTGAAACTGCCGGCATGTTTGAACAAGCCCAGATATGCCCCATGATATAATGGTATCCGATCAGACTCCATGGTAAAATGTTGAGCTTTGTGCCGATTTATGATAACTACAGCACTGTCAGAGCAGTTTTAATTCAGGATGTTTGCATCACAGCAATGGCAGTGAGTGGGGGTAGGTGTTGAATGTTTGTGCTGATAAGTCATGTTCAAAAAGAGAAAAATATCCTCAAAAGTCTTTCAAAATGAAACGTGGTTTATCAGTCAGATACTCAAACATCTTTTTTTCAAAATAGTTGCAAAGTTACCCCATCTGATTTCATTATGGGTATCTGCAAGAATTGCCTAAAAAAAAACCAAAACAAAACAAAACAAAAAACCCAAAACCCCACACAAAACAAAATAATGTTAAAAAAAAAAAAAAAAACATGAAGTCCTTGCAGGGTCTTCATAGACCTCATGTGTACAGATTTGCAAGTTTCACACCATGTACTAATGATTGCTAATTTAATATAAAAGAATTGTATTATCATAAAAATGGATGGATGGATGGATGGATGGATGAGATTTATTGCCTTTGTCATTACGAGTGCAACAACGAGATTACATCCACACTCAAATTGCCACAGACAAACAGCAATTAATCCACAATTATTACTTGTTCACCGTAATAATGGCAGACATCAGAATTAAAGACACAATACATTTGACATTGTTTATGTGCACTATACTTGAAACAGTCTGTTTTCCAAATTGAGGCGATGTGGGTGTGGTAGCCGCAGCAATATGCCATTGCGCCGCCGCTAGCTTGGGGGAGTCCCAAGCTGTTGTATGTGTTTTTCAGATTGAAAAAATGGCACCATAGTCCAACATAGGATGTTCCCTGGTTCTCCAATATGCAATATATGAATATGTAGATGACACAGTTTTTCTCAATTGCTAAGACACATTTCTCGAAAGCTGCTCTCCTTTTCTCTAAACTGTGAACACAAAACCCAATTTTCAAGCTACATCCACAAAACCCCATTGTTGCAAAACCAAACTTCCACCTCAAAACAGTTCAATCTGTGCTCAAAACTGAACTATGTTGTCAAATCATGCCCCGAGTCAATTAAAATAAAAAACCCTACTGAGCAGTCTCTAAACACTACATAGAAAATAGAGACGACAATGCTCAGGACATGAAGCTGAAGAAAGAAATGTTTATTGTTCACTGTAGGCTAAATGCATGTTGCAAAACAACACAAAAACCCTCTGCATTTAGTACTTGTACATAGTAAAAACAAGTACAAATAACAGAAATCCTGTGTATTTACATGTAGCACTTGTACAGTACAAAAACAAACAGAAATCATGTGCATTTAGCACTTGTATTCAGTAAGCCTACGTAAAACTAAAGTACAAAAATATACATGGAATACTAGGCCTTCGAACAGTTAGACTAACCCTCCATTACAATACTACAGTACACTGGCACAGTGATGTACTGAACATCTATTGACTTACAGTATACTGTGGTACAGCATATAGTATAGTCAGAGTAATTCCTGTCAATATTAGCATACTATATGTAATGTAAAGTAATGTATTCTTTATCTAAATCTTCGGATTCTGGTGGACATAGTAAATCTACTGATGTTTGCTTGGACCCTTTGTCCGGCCTCCCTCATGATCATACCGCAGACAAGAACATGGTCAATCACAGTAGCTCTGATTTCATCAGATATTACTGTTCTGACTACTTTGATCACCTCGACCACCTCTCATACGAACTCCTCCTCAGATTTCTATCCATTGTTGTGCCTCACAAACCAGTGCTCTCTGAACTGGCTTATATTGTTCCCTCACAACATTGGCAACAAGTTGTAGTGTGAGTTGTAGTGTTCAACTGGTGACACCAGTGCCTTAACTGTGCTTGAGTTTTGCCACCTGTGTTCACCATTATGCAACACACGTGCATCACAATGAAAATCTGTTGGCAAGTTGTGTCTAAATAGTGAAAGTGCTTGTGGTTTTGCCAGTAGAGTGATTGATTCAATCAGTGGGTTCAAGCAACTGAGCATTTGGTTCAGACAATAGGGTTTAGTGTTTTAGCAACTGAAAAAACTGTAGCATGCAACAACACTAAAGATCTCAGACCTTCTTCTATACACTCAAAAGGTTTTACAACCCCAATTCCAATGAAGTTGGACGTTGTGTAAAATGTAAATAAAAACAGAATCCAATGATGTGGAAACCTCTTCAGTAAGTCCCTTCAGCTGCTCCCTTGTTTGCACTTGGGGTTGCCACAGCAAATCCAAGGTGGGTCTGCATGTTGAATTGCACAAGTTTTACGCCGGGATGCCCTTCCTGACCAACTCCACATTACATGGAGAAATGTGGCAGGGGTGGGATTTGAACCCAGAACCTTCTGAACTGAAACCAAGCGCATTAACCACTTGGCCACCACCCCTGTGAAAATCCTCTTCAACCTATATTAAATTGAATACACCACAAATACAAGATATTTAATGTTCAAACTGATAAACTTGATTGTTTTGTGCAAATATTTGGTAATTTTGAAATGGTATGCCTGCAACACGTTTCAAAAAGCTGGGACAGTGGTGTGTTACCACTGTGTTACATCACCTTTCTTTCAAACAGCACTCAATAAGCGTTTGGGAACTGAGGACACTAATTGTTGAAGCTTTGTAGGTGGAATTCTTTCCCATTCTTGCTTGATGTATGACTTCAGTTGTTCAACAGTCCGGGGTCTCCGTTGTCATATTTTACACTTCATAATGTGCCCACACATTTTCAATGGGCAACAGGTCTGGACTGCAGGCAGGTCAGTCTATTACCCGGCACTCTTTTACTATGAAGCCACGCTGTTGTAACACGTTACAGAATGTTGCTTGGCATTGTCTTGCTGAAATTAGCAGGGATGTCCCTTAAAAGACATTGCTTGGATGGCAGCATGTGTTGCTCCAAACCTGGATGTACCTTTCAGCATTGATGGTGCCATCACAGATGTGTAAGTTGCCCATGCCATGGGCACTAACACACCCCCATACCATCACACATGCTGGCTTTTGAACTTTGCACTGGTAACAATATGGATGGTCTTTTCCTCATTTGTCAGGAGGGCACGATGTCCATGATTTCCAAAACAATTTGAAGTATGGACTCATCAGACCACAGCACACTTTTCCACTTGTGTCTGTCCATTTCAAATGAGCTCGGGACCAGAGAAGGCAGTTTCTGGATGTTGTTGATGTGTGGCTTCTGCTTTGCATGTAGAATTTAAACTTGCACTTGTAGATGTAGCGACAAACTGACAATGGTTTTATGAAGTGTTGGAAGATGACGGAATCTCTAAATTCCTTGCAATTGAACGTTGAGAAACATTGTTCTTAAACTGTTGGACTATTTTTTCACACAGTTGATCAGAAAGTGGTGATCTTCACCCCATCTTTGCTTATGAAAGGCTGAGCCTTTTGGGGATGCTCCTTTTATACCCAATCATGACACTCAGAATTAGTGTCCTCATTTCCCAAACGCTTATTGAGTGTTGTTAGAAGGAAAGGTGATGTAACACAGTGGTAAACATACCACTGTCCCAGCTTTTTTGAAACATGTTGCAGGCATCCATTTCAAAATGAGCAAATATTGCACAAACCAGTAAAGGCTATCAGTTTGAACATTAAATATCTTGTCTTTGTATATATTCCTATATCCTATATTCAGTGGAATATAGGTTGAAGAGATTTGCAAGTCATTGTATTCTGTTTTTATTACATTTCACACAACGTCCCAACTCATTGGAGTTGGGGTTGTATTTTCGCTTCATGTTTGCAAAGATAATTCATCCACCTGGTTGCTGTGGAATATCAAGATGCACATTAAACACCATAATTATTGTGCCCTTGGACTGGTCATAATAATATTACAGTTTTTCTCAGTCACTTTGGTACATTTCTCAGACCAAAATTGAAATTCTCAAAACTGCCCGTTCAATCTTCACTTCATTATGTCAATTGTGCACATCAAAAAGGCATTTCTCATTTCTTTGAACAAGTTGCAAATGCTTTAGTACATCCATACAAATGATTATGTACAGTTCTCTGCTGTTTCCTACATTACACTGGTCAATAACAACAACAGCAACAACAAAAACATCACATCATGTTTTACTGCAGTCTGCATGTTTCCGTATTGATGAATTACGCAAAGTTGCTCACGAGTTTGATTGCCACTAATCACGCACAAAGCAGCTTCAAAGCACAGTTTTTAAATAAGGTTCACGAAATGTGAACAAAGAGCTGTAATATTGTTATGTCACCAAAGAGGTGTGCAAGACAGCAGTTTTTGCTTCAATGCTTGATATGAGAAATACAGTTTTTATTGATTGCTTTGAACGCAAAAGTCAACTCAAAATCCACATTTTCAAAACAAGTTAACACAGAGGCCTAAACAGTGCCCCCAATGGTCAAAATGACACATTTTGTTTGCAAAGGCTCTAACTGTGCCAAACTTTAAAATAAGGAGCAAAAGCAAATTTTGCCTTCAAACAGCACAACTTGCCCCACAGGTGTATGAGCACTTACATCAATCATAACAGACATGGACAACAAAATACAAAATACAGCACTCAGTGTGAATCAGTGCATCATTGGTTGACATTGTAGCCCATAACTGTTACATGCCAGTGCTGTTTGCTGCCTTCTTGCAAAAAATGGATCCAGAATCTGATGTGATTTGATGCAAATTTTATTGATTCAGTTACATTCTTTTTTCAGGCTTTTTTGTGGCTGACAACTGAAATATTCCTACAGAAAGTATGCAGATCAAAATACGTACAATCCATTACTGTAGGCCTATAAGAAATTAGGAAAATAAAAAAAGCAATCTTTTACAGTAAAGAACAAAAATCTTTAGTAGGCCTATACTATAGGAGTATAGAGTACAGTAAGAGTACAGTACGATTGATTACTCAGTCTCTTCTGTCTTGATGAATGGGCCACATGGCCTCATCCACATCACATTCAATGTTCTCTCTGGCAATACAGCGAGGGAAAAACCTTCTGGCATGCCTGATCCAGCCTTGGCATGCCTCTGCATCAATATCTTGGGCTGCAGCACTCATTGCATTGAGCAAGGGCATCCGATCATAGGGGTGATGATCATAAACCTTCCATATCCAAGCACTAAAGAATTCCTCTGTTGGATTCAAAAAAGGGGAATACGGTGGAAGGAATTGCACCATCATGCGAGGGTGGACTGCAAACCACTCATTTACAATACGAGAGTGGTGGAATGCCACATTGTCCCATATGATAACGAACAGTGGCAAGCCAGGCCTCAACAGCCCTCTCTCCTGAGGTGGGATCAGCATGTCATGAAGAGCATTAAGGAATGCTATGAGGCGCTCGGTGTTGTAGGGCCCAATGGTGGGGATATGGCACAGGATGCCATCATTGGAGATGGCAGACACATAGTTTATGTTGGCGCCCCTCTGCCCTGGACCTGCAATAGTGGCCCTATGCCCAGTGATATATTGGCATCTGGCCTCCTTCACAGCATCAGAGTTCCTTTGAAAAGGAACTCTGTAGAGCTGTTTCATTGCCATATGGTTCCTCCTGAGGATGCGGTCTATGGTGGTCTCGCTCACAGTATTTATATTTGTAAATACTCCCTGATCTGCAATTACTGCAGCCCTGATTTCTCACAGCCTAATGGCATTATTTGCCACAACCATGTTGACAACGGCTGCCTCCTGCTCAGCATTAAAAATTCTTCTTCTACCACCAGTGACTGCAAACCTTTCGATTCTATAAAAATACATGAAATGGGAATGTGGAAGAAATTACATGAAGTACTGTATATTACTGTACTGCAGATATTTCTGTATAAATTGTAGGCCTATAACAACATTATCAGTTCTCCTGTCGAAAACTCTGACAATTGAGGCAAAGTGTTTCTGTTTACAACGGGTTGGACTCTTTGTTCAGCCTCTCTAAGGGCCCTGTCCCACTGGCGTTTAGGAGGATTTGCGCATGAAATGAGGAGACAAAAGCTGAGCGTCCGCAACAAAGGTGGGCAGAAATGACAAATGTCCCGGGGTGGATCAGCGAATACATGAGGAAGAAAAGTGGATATAACAGGGAACAGAAGCGAAGGCAACCGCGGAGGCACCCCCATGAGGGGCACAGCAGCCGTGATGCACTCGCTCCATCCGTGCCCACTCTGTCTGCATGCGCGACATACCATTGCGACCGTGATGTGGCCTTGCTGGGCACACGTCATATCTGTTTTGCACGCTGTCCCGGTCCGCCACCAAGCCGCGCCAACCCCTCAGTTGCGGATATCAGCGGATGACAGGGGATATGCGGCGCGTTGGTTGTGTATGTCCTGCGTATGTCTTCAGTATGTGTTCAGGCAGTGATGCGGATCTCATGGACGTGTTCGGATGGCAGCCGACTCATACAGGAATGTTACACCGTTATTGCGGTGTTTGGGCGGATGTGGGCCACTTTTGTGCGCATTCCATCCGCAAATCCTCCTAAACGCCAGTAGGACAGGGCCCTAAGTGAAAGGCCATGATTTATAACATGATCAGTTATAGTTGCCCAAATTTCATCAGTAACTTGAGCCCTTCAACCGATACCTCCACCTCGCACACAGATTCCTCTTCCTTGGACTCCTCTACCTCTTACTCTCACTCTCACTCTCACTCTCATCTGCCTTAGACCTCCTTGATCCATGCTTGCAAAGAACAACACAGGCATGGCACCTTTTAAGGCCTACTACAGACTGATTGCAAATTGAAGATTTGTGTGAAGAAGTGTCAGACAGGTGCTTCAGTGACTGCATACTTATCATATAGTTTCTAATAGCTGGAAACATGTGGTTTCTGTTAGGATACCATAGCTAAAACAATGGAGTTTTGACTGCTTGAGTGACATCTGTGTTAACTGTTTTGAAAAAGGGTGGGGGAAATCAATCAATTCAATCAATTTTATTTATATAGCGCCAAATCACAACAAACAGTTGCCCCAAGGCGCTTTATATTGTAAGGCAAGGCCATACAATAATTACGTAAAAACCCCAATGGTCAAAACGACCCCCCTGTGAGCAAGCACTTGGCGACAGTGGGAAGGAAAAACTCCCTTTTAACAGGAAGAAACCTCCAGCAGAACCAGGCTCAGGGAGGGGCAGTCTTCTGCTGGGACTGGTTGGGGCTGAGGGAGAGAACCAGGAAAAAGACATGCTGTGGAGGGGAGCAGAGATCAATCACTAATGATTAAATGCAGAGTGGTGCATACAGAGCAAAAAGAGAAAGAAACACTCAGTGCATCATGGGAACCCCCCAGCAGTCTAAGTCTATAGCAGCATAACTAAGGGATGGTTCAGGGTCACCTGATCCAGCCCTAACTATAAGCTTTAGCAAAAAGGAAAGTTTTAAGCCTAATCTTAAAAGTAGAGAGGGTGTCTGTCTCCCTCATCTGAATTGGGAGCTGGTTCCACAGGAGAGGAGCCTGAAAGCTGAAGGCTCTGCCTCCCATTCTACTCTTACAAACCCTAGGAACTACAAGTAAGCCTGCAGTCTGAGAGCGAAGCGCTCTATTGGGGTGATATGGTACTATGAGGTCCCTAAGATAAGATGGGACCTGATTATTCAAAACCTTATAAGTAAGAAGAAGAATTTTAAATTGTATTCTAGAATTAACAGGAAGCCAATGAAGAGAGGCCAATATGGGTGAGATATGCTCTCTCCTTCTAGTCCCGCGCAGCTGCTGTGGAATAAATAAATAAATCAAAAACCAGCTGGCACCTGTAGAACCACATTGTGCCACTGCTGTGGAAAACAAAACAAACAAACAAAAAAATACATGCCACCCAGAGGATTCAAACCTGCACTTTACTGATTGAAAGCCCAAAACCTTACCTCTGCACCAAAACCTTACCTCTGCACTATCATCACTGGCCTGTAAATGGTGCAGGACAATGCCTGAAATCAACAAAGAGATGGATGTATTTAAAAAAATAAAACCACACACCATAAAAAACACTGCATTTCACTGAATCCCTCTTATCAAGTATGAACCGTCTGTTCTTCTGTAGATGACCCATGGTCACAGATGTACAGTCATGAAATGACATGAATGGAGCAGTGCACTGTTATCATGTACACATCTACTGGTCCGGTGTGTCCAGCCGGCCCCGCGCACGTGTCTGGTCCGACACGCGTGTCTTATTGATGGTGTGCCGCAGTACAGACACCACGTCATGTGGAACAGAGCTCACATGGGTGATGTGACACTGAGATCGCCTGCTGTGTGTCCCATCTGACGTTCCATTGTCATCTGGGATAGCCTGTCAATGTGCACGCCATGTGCGTGCTTGCTGCACCCCGTCGCAACAGCGATATATGTTTTTATGTATGTCCGCAGGAAGACAGCAAGCAGACACAAGCGTGTCACAGTGGACAGGTCAAAGTTCATTTCCATCCAAACATGGTACGTGTTTCCCAGCCGTAACATCCAGAACCACAGCTCCAACAGCAGCTGCTGTAGGCAGGCACACCCCCTGTAAGTTCAGCGCACTCACCAACACACCATCTGTACATACATATATCAGCAGCTCATGCAAGTGCGCTTCCCCCCACATATTTACTGATGGGGGGGAAGCGCAACACATGCATGATTCACATGCACGGCACATGTGTGTGCGGGGGGCGCTGACACTCTGACACCTCACATGTGTGTTGCTGTTTTGCAAAGCCACACTCGTGGGGGCACTTCGACAAATTTCACTGCGAGCTCGAAAGTGATTGACTGCTGACTGTTTTTGTCCCAACAGTGTGACTGGCCACACATTTTGTCGTGTCAAGCGAACTGTGTTAGATGTCCATGTGTGTCACCTGGAATTTGGCTGACACCTGCCGCGAGAGGGATCGAATGGGCTCTCACAGGGCACACCCTGTCTTTCAGCCGCTGGTGTGCACAAATAGTTGTAGCGACACATGTACGAGATGTTAGAAGCAGCTCCGATTTTACATAAATTGCATACGTTTCCTGCTTTGTGCGCACTTGGTCCACATTCGTACTATGTGTGAAGGGGCCCTAAGCAAGTTGACTGTCTTCTTTCTTTCTATCCAGCTTCCCTGTACAAGAAGCAATTGCATCAGATTGCTTCTTCTGTTCTAAAGGGTTACTCCCATCTTTGCACAGTGATTTTAAACTTCTTCCCTCCGTTTAGTTCCAAGGTGTAGAACCAAGCAAACCAGAAAAAGCTTTGTTCCTGCTGCTATCATTGAACTGAATAAGCAGTAGCAGCTATTGCACATGAATTTTTACTGCCTTTTATTGATCTGTTCTTTTTAAATGTCCTGGACTTGTTGGAACCTTGAGCACTTTTATCTTTACTTTTATTCAGTTGTTTTTAATTATTTTTAATGGTGTTTTATTTGTAACATAATTTTTTGTCAAATATGTGTTGTAACAGTGGGTTCCCTGTATGTAGACTGGATGTTTACCTCGCTGGCTGCAAGCAAATCTACTTACGGGTATAAATAAAGTAACCTGTTACCTGTTATCAGTAAGGACCTGCCATTCTGACAGCACTGACATGTTCATTGACACAGATGTTTACTTTTGACAGAGGAACTATGGATTTTGAGCAAGAGACTGGCTTTTGTAGGTAATCCATGGTGTTTGCTATTTGTACGAATTGTTTTGAGAAATGCACTTGCAGATGTTGAGGATGATTCCAGAAATGTACCAAAGTGACTGAGAAAAACTGTAAATAAGCAGTTACAGTTAATTTCCAATTGGTCGTGATGGATGGCCTCTTCATCTGGGATGAGTAGAGGTTAGTGACAACATAGCACAGAGTATGGCCTAGACGTATGTGTGTGCTTATGTGTGTCCTCGCCCCACCTTCTAGTGGTCTGAGTAGTGTGCCATTATGTTGGGCTTGCAGGGCTCCTGGATTTCCGTTGACCTCCAGACGGCTCAATTTACACGGCACAGGACCGCCGGTGATGGGGCTGTCCTCTTGCTCCTCTGAGCTGGTGTTGTCCCTTAGACTGGGGCTTTCAGTTCTGCCTCCTGTACCTCCTTGCTGATCCATCCCTCTGCAATCCTCAGCGGCAGCACGCAGCACAGTGTGTGGATCTGGATAAAAGCATGAACCAGCAGCCTTTAGTGCTTCACAGCAAATACAGCATGATGACTTCAAATATGCACCGTGATTCAATGTGACAGTTTCTGTGTCATGTGAATAGATTAAAGGGAAATTAACTGCATCCCCACCACACAGAGACTGGTGGAGAACATTTATAAAAACTGCAAATGTATATAGTTACAGCAGTTTTAGTTTTATGATGATAAATCTGTACAAGAAAACCTGTCAACGTTTGAGTCAGTCAACATGGGGGTCAGTCAGTCATTACTTTCACATCTGCAATTGGTTCAAAATGCTGCTGCACAGCTTCTGACAGGAACTCCAAAGAGAGAACACATAACTTCTGTTCTGGCCTCACTTCATTGGCTGCCTGTATATTTTATGGTCCATTTTAAAATTCTTATGTTTGTTTTGAAATCTCTTCACTGTGTTGCCTCGCCTTACCTCTCTGAGCTTCTTCACCCTTATACTGTGTCGATGTCTCAGGTCAGCAGACCAGCTGCTCCTGAAAGTACCAAGATCCAGAAGGAAGCTCAGAGGGGACAGGGCTTTCTCTGTTGCTGCTCCTAAACTGTAGACCAGCTTGCCCTTGCATTTTACAGATGCCCATTCACTGCCCATTTTTAAAGTTCATTTAAAAACAATTTTTTTCTCCTTGGCTTTCAGCCCGAGCGAGGCTTAGGGCCCTGTCCCACTGGCGTTTAGGAGGATTTGTGGATGGAATGTGCACAAAAGGGGCCCACATCCGCCAAACAACCGCAATAACCGTGTAACATTCCTGTATGAGTCGGCCGCCATCCGAACACGTCCATGATCATCCACAGAGGCATGCATGTCCGCAGCAGGATTTTTGAGACGCTCAAAAATCCTGCTGCGGATGAGATCCGCATCACTGCCTGAACACATACTGAAGACACGCAGGACATACACAACCAACGCGCTGCATATCCCCTGTCATCCGCTGATATCCGCAACCAGCGGGTTGGCGCGGCTTGGCGGCGGACCGGGACAGAGTGCAAAACAGATATGATGCGTGCCCAGCACGGTCACATCATGGTCGCAAATGGTATGTCGCGCATGCAGACAGAGTGGGCACAGATGGAACGAGTGCATCACGGCCGCTGTGCCCCTCATGGGGGCGCCTCCGCGGTCGCCTTCGCTTCTGTTCCCTGTTATATCCGGAAGCTGCGGAAGCTCAGCGTTTGTCTCCTCATTTCATGCGCAAATCCTCCTAAACGCCTTTATTTAAATGTATGCTTTAATGTATGTTTTAATGTACAGCACTTTGTGTCAGCGGTGGTTGTGTTAAAGTGCTTTATAAATAAAGTTGATATGGTATGATATGGTATGGTATTTTATATTGAGAAGTATAAAAAAAGCCAAATTAGCTTTGCCAATCAAATGCAAATTGTAAAAATTGATCACTGTTGTACTGTTTCAATTCTAATTCTGTAGTTTCATTTGAAATTAAAACCATATTTAATTTTCTTGGGAACTTGGAAAAGAGATAATACTAAAGTTTTTCATTTCTTTTACATTTCTTTATTTGTGATAAACTGGTCGACAGATAATTGGAAGTTTGTAAAATAGTCCCATTCCAACAAAAATGAAACGTTGCATGCTTTTATTTTAATCTCAGTAAATAAATTTACAAGGGCCTATATAGCAACACATAAAAAACAGACTGGCCATGTCCCAGTGCACATTATATAATTATAGACAGGTACACTGAAATAAAAAGTCTATAACTGGTTTATTATATGGTAAACAAGAAAATTGGGAGTTTGTCAAACATACTAAAACTGAAAAATCAATCTCAAGTTTCACCTCTTTATTATTACTGTCATACTGCACCAACTGACATCCCATCAACTGGAGATGCCTGCTAAGTCCGTGACGAAGAATCATCAGGCTTGTTTTCTTATAAAGTTTGCCATTCGCCTGCCTAGGTTCCGTGAAAAATCGGCCAAGTACTCCATGAAACATCCGTCTGTCATAAGTTTCAAAGTTGGGCGCATGTCCCTTTCCAGTGACGTACTTGCAAAGCAGGTTGGCTGCTGACTGTGTATTTCTGCGGGTGTTCTTTGCAACTTTTTTGTGTAAAATTTGTTTTAAGTCAGCATCACTAACAGACACAAACTTGTCTTCTGCCATCTTGTCAACAAACTGATAGCCAAAGTAGGCGTTGTATCATGTTATCTGATTGGTCGTTATCAACAGAAGGCGTCGCTCGATTAGCTAGCGCTACGCTGCACGTGAGGTGTACTCACTTTGCATGTGCGCCTACTCTGCTCCACCAGTGGTCAACTCGGCATGTGGTACAGCTCAGTATGTGGCAAACAGACTAATCAGAAGTTGGCAAAATCCCATATCATGTAATAATAATACAATAACATGCTTTTGGAGGGCGGTATGCATTTTCAAGAGGCTCGACGTCCATTCCCAGTCGCCCAAAATGACAGCTATTCGCCCGAGTTAGACGAGGGCGAATAGCTGTCATTTTGGGCGACTGGGGATGGACGGAGGGACTCAGAAAAATGCATACTGCACGACAACAGCATGTTATTTGCATTATTATCACTTTTTACTGAGATACACAACACGTAACGCGTACATAAAAGTTGGCTCACTTTTGTCATGTCTCGTGCTGTCTGGCTTGTGCTGCTCTTCCTCATCACGCTGGCTGCTTTAGCTGCTGTTCATTGTCGTGCTATCCATGAGAAAAATCATCCGGAATATCCATATTGGGACCAAAACACACTTCTCGCCTTTTCATCTTTTCCTCTGCGGACAGTTTTTTTTTTTCCCCCTCTGCGGACAGTTCTTTGGCTGCGCGCTATGACGTCGTTTGTTTACGCACAGCAGGTGGGTATAGCCAGATACCGTCAATGTAAATCTGTTGTGTGGGCCGCCAGAAGAGGAGGTACTGCTGGCCCACCACCAGAGGGCGCCCTGCCTGAAGTGCGGGCTTCAGGCACGAGAGGGCGCTGCCGCCATGGACACAGCCGGGGGTGACAGCTGTCGCTCATTACCTCTTGACAGCTGTCATCATCTCAATCCATAAAGACCAGACGTCATCTCCACCTCGTTGCCGAGATATCATACTTCATAGGAGGTAATATCCTCAGCCTTTGTGGTAATATTGAGAATCTGTTTATTGTGAGTGTTTGCAGGAGTTCCGGTCGTTTTGGTGGAGGCTGTGCATGACGGCGCTCCTTTTCCTCTGAGACCACTGCAACGTGTTGAGTGAGAGGTGGAGGTGGCATTCCCACCGTTGTTGTTACTGGGTGTACACACACCCACACTTGACTGTCTTTGTTCTTCGCCAGCAGTACCAGATCCGACAGTCGGGGACGGTGATCACCTGGGAATTCGGGACTTGGCGGCTCCAGTATTCACCAGGTTCTGTGGTGGCGGAAATCGTGTGGTTCCGGCTCTTCTCAGGACAGACGTCTTCTATCCTCGAGCCTGCCCACACGTCACCTCTGTGTATTGACTGTTATGATATTCTGTGATTGTCTGTATGTTCGTTGTGCACATTCACAACATTAAATTGTTATATTTTGGCTCATCTATTGACCGTTCATTTGCGCCCCCTGTTGTGGGTCCGTGTCACTACACTTTCCCAACAAAATCTACGATACTGGCCCAGCAACGCCCCGGTAAAGTGATAATAATGGTATTTATGCAGCAGGAAATACTGGCACACCACAAGGCACTGTGTGCAAAAGGGTTGGGTTTTGTGTTTCTTACTCACAGGTGTTTTGTCATCTGAACATGATGTCAAACAAATCAGAGTGGTGCACAGTGACATCACCAGTATTAAATTAACACCGTCATTGTTAGTTTTACACTGGTGATTTTACTGTGTTCCTGGCACCGGACTGCAACAGGCACACCGTGCTGTCATATCAAAAAAGCAAGTAAAAGGATTACTGACGCAGTAATGGATTAACTCAGTGCTTCC
Organism: Thalassophryne amazonica; assembly: GCF_902500255.1. Classification (NCBI taxonomy): domain Eukaryota; kingdom Metazoa; phylum Chordata; class Actinopteri; order Batrachoidiformes; family Batrachoididae; genus Thalassophryne; species Thalassophryne amazonica. Next base: position 122,292,111 of record NC_047103.1, on the reverse strand, counting down.
CAAACTTTTCTGCAGGGCCCTTCTTTGTAGATGCGAATATTTTCATGCCCCCATCCCATCCACCCTCAATTCTGACACACATGCACACATCCTTTGCTTCCAAACACCACTGGAATTTAATTTTTAACATTGTAATTTTAATTTATACAAAACTACAACTTCTTATGGAACAAAACAAATTAAATAAAGCACCAAATCACTTTTACAGTGGAATTATTGAAAGGGACATGCATCATTTATATTCATGTCTCACAATCTTGTCCATGTTCTGTTACCAACGCATTAGCATTATTAGTGTTGGTAGATACAGCTGATGGTTTCCAGTCCAAAAACTGCTCAAAAGCCACCAAAACACGCTAACACTGTATATTCAGACACTAACAAGTGACACACAGCTTCAGACATCTGAGGTGACTCAGACATCAGAGTTTGGGTCGTGAGTCCTGGCTTCCATACATTTACTTATATTATTCATTCTTGAGATGTGGGTAAAAAAATTTGTGCCAACAGATATGGTGTGTGAGTGTAAGCATCAGAATGCACTGTGAGTACACAAAGGAGTAAATAAACTTATAACCACTTGGTATAAGACCTGTGAGGTTTTAAAAGTGGCGTATTGGGGTAGCATTTGAGTATGCACACAAAAGACCAGTCAGAGTTTAAGGATCTGCACCGTCTGAATCGGAACAACTACAAAATGTCACAACTGAATTTGCATCTGCCAGATCTGTGAATCCTTCTCTTCTGATTATTTCCACCACTTTTGCTTTCATAAGTGAGGGTGCTGTCTATGTTTTTTTAACAACCCCAATTCCAATGAAGTTGGGACAATGTGTAAAATGCAAATAAAAACAGAATACAATGAATTGCAATTCCTCTTCAACCTATATTAAATTGAATACATCACAAAGACAAGATCTTTAATGTTCAAACTGATAAACTTTATTGTTTTTGTGCAAATATTTGCTCATTTTGAAATGGATGCCTGCAACACATTTCAAAAAAAGCTGGGACAGTGGTATGTTTACCACTGTGTTACATCACCTTTCCTTCTAACAACAGTCAATAAGCATTTGGGAACTGAGGACACCAATTGTTGGAGCTTTGTACAAGTAGGTGGAATTCTTGCTTGGATGGCAGCATGTGTTGTTCCAAAACCTGGATGCACCTTACAGCATTGATGGTGCCATCACAGATGTGTAAGTTGCTCATGCCATGGGCACGAACACACCCCATACCATCACACATGCTGGCTTTTGAACTTTGCACTGGTAACAATCTGGATGGTCCTTTTCCTCTTTTGTCCAAAGGACATGACATCCATGATTTGCAAAAACAATTTGAAATGTGGACTCATCAGACCATAGCACACTTTTCCACTCTGTGTCTGTCCATTTCAAATGAGCTCAGGCCCAGAGAAGGCCGCAGTGTTTCTGGATGTTGTTGATGTATGGCTTTTGCTTTGCATGGTAGAGTTTTAACTTGCACTTGTAGATGTAGCGATGAACTGTGTTAACTGACAACGGTTTTCTGAAGTGTTCCTGAGCCCACGTGGTAAGATCCTTTACACAATGATGTCGGTTTTTAATGCAGTGCTGCCTAACGGATTGAAGGTCATGGGCATTCAATGTTGATTTTCGGCCTTGCCCCTTACGTGTAGAAAGTTCTCCAGATTCTCTGAATCTTCTGATTATATTATTGACTGTAGATGATGGAATCCCTAAATTCCTTGCAATTGAACGTTGCGAAACATTGCTCTTAAACTGTTAGACTATTTTTTTCACACAGTTGTTCACAAAGTGGTGATCCTTGCCCCGTCTTTGCTTGTGACCTGCTGAGCCTTTTGGGGATGCTCCTTTTACACCCAATCATGACACTTACCTGTTTCCAATTAGGTGTTCTATGAGCATTCATCAACTTTCCAAGTCTTTTGTTGCCCCGTCCCAACTTTTTTGAAATGTGTTACAGGCATACATTTCAAAATGAGCAAATATTTGCATAAAAAAACAAAGTTTATCAGTATGAACATTAAATATCTTGACTTTGTGATGTATTCAATATAGGTTGAAGAGGATTTGCAAATCATTGTATTCTGTTTTTATTTACGTTTTACACAATGTCCCAACTTCATTGGAATTGGGGTTGTATTTTATTACAAGCAACTATGATTTAGAAACAAAAGAAACTGACACACAAACCCATGTCATGCTAAACTAGCATCAAAATCATATATATTGACAGCAGAAGTCCCTAAATTCATCATTTGAAGGGCCATTAATTAACCAGGATTAAGGGTCAAGGGCTGAAACTAAATCTTGATACTGATACTCTGAATTACATACATATATATGAGACAAAATGTAGGCAGGGGTAGCGGCCAAGTGGTTAGTGTAGAAGGTTCCCGGTTCAAACCCCACTCCTGTCACATTTCTCCATGTTATGTGGAATTGTGTCAGGAAGGTCATCTGATGTAAAACTTGTGCCAGAATCAACATGTAGCTCCACCTTGGGTCTGCTGTGCAAACCCCAAGTGAAAACAAGGGAGCAGCTGAAGGGACCTCATGTATTTTGAAGAAAATTTAAAAAAGAAAATTTTACATAATTGAGACACTACTATTTAATCTTCTTAACACTGATTTAGGAATTTACAGAGAATTTCTCAATTGCCTCAGAGGGCCGAAGTGAGCAAGGACTAAATATGGTCTGTGGGCCCCGTATTGAGCAGCTTTGGATGAGAGAGAGACAGAGATAGAAGGAAGAATTGTGGTTCTGCTAAAACAAAACATCCTTCCTGCGTGATTGTGTGGATGTGGGACAGTGTTTTTTTGACATTCAACAGCTGAAACAATTTTAAAAAATAACAGGGATTCCCCTCCCCGCCCTCGGTTTTAGTACATTTCTGTGCATGATCACTCTCTCACTCATGGACCCCATTCTGTGCGTCCTTTCCTCACCATACCCCTCACTCCCTTTTGCTGTCACTGCTAAAGTCATACAAAATTCTTTCTGCTGGCCTGTGTGGACATGTCACCATTGTTTGCAGTTATCATTTTTATGTTGAAAAGACACTTTAAAAATATCTGTGCCATGGTCACCATTGAAAAGATGCTCAAAAATGGTTCAAAAGTCAAAGTTTTTTCAATGTCTATTTGTAGGCATTTAAGTAGACCATTATAACTATAATTATAAATAGTGGTGTTTTTCAACCTGTGCAATGAGTAAATTATAATTTTGAAGCTTAGCGAGCAAGGCACGTCCACATTCATTATTTAAAAGCTAGCAATAAAACCCATGTTGAAAACTAGTTTAAAAGTGAAAGTTTTGTTCAACGTCTATAGATGTTGAATACACATTCACATTTTGACCAATTTTCAACCTATTTTCACCATAACCATTTTTAAACATCTATTCAATGTTAACATCCTCCCTTTAGAAGTCTTAAATAATGACCATAACATTTTTTGTTAAAACGAACAACACACAAATTACACTTTGAAACATCGTTCGGGCAAATATCACATAAATAATGATGATAGTTTGCAAAAGGACCTAATAAAAAACAGGGCCTGGAGGTGTACAGGTCCTGAAGGGATGGCAGATTCCAGTCAATCACCTTATTACAGCACATACTGTTGCAGTGCAGATATTGTCACCACAACAATATATGCTGACATTCATGGCCACATCGCGGCACATACTGTCACCAGCAACAATATGTGTTCAGGTGTTACAGCACCAGGTGTGTTACTACATACAATCCACAATCCACAGAGATAAAGAGAGAGAAGTCATAATGATTTTGTATAATTAATTTGTGTATATATAGATGGCTTTGCAGCCATTTTTAAGTATTTCTGTTTTGTTTTTTTTTGTTGTTTGTTTTTTGTTTTTGTCTTTGTTGTTTGTTTTTCTGTGTTGCCATATGGAAATTAGTCTGGGCTTTTTGTGCCATCCTCGGGAAGTATATGTATGTATGTTGTCATTGTTATTTCATATTATTTCATTTTGCCAAGTCAGTCAGTCAATCAAAGAGAAAAAGAGAGCGAGAGAGACTTTTGAATTAGATCCACACACCTTGTGTATAAAAGCTGGTTAGATTTGTGTGTAAATCTGGGGATCAGCGCAAGAACTGTCAGCGCAGCAAAAATCCCCGTGATTGTTCCATCAGCAGCCCGAATCATCCTCGTCTACATGACAATATAATATCGTGCACACTTAACAGAAGTTCACAGCAAAGAGCACCTGTTTAAATGTCCTTAAGTCTCACTTTGGGGATCACATCACCACGTGACAGTCATTTTTTGTTCAACTGCGCACTTTGACAAACCCATGGTGAGGACAGGACGGCGCAAGACACTCAGCAGCTGTACGCACGGTGAATATTTCATCTGAAATTGTCACCGTGTTTATGCACAGTGCGAGGGTTCAGGATCTCCAGCATGCGCGCTGTTCTGTCACAACCTGGTCTCATGGCATGTCGTGATTCAGCAGCACGAAATATACATTAATCTATTGGTTCGTGATATTGTGATGAAAAGCGCCTCATATTTGTCACAGCAGCACAAATTCATTGTAATTCATTTCGTGACGGCTGCACGGAATTAAAAGTGAAGCGGGGGTCGGGTGGTTATGGTTAGGGTTGGGGGAAGGAGTAGGGTTAGTAATACTGAGTTTAAAAAAACCCGTCACGAAAATTTGACTCATTTCGTGACGGGAGCACGAGAAAATAACATGAGACTGGGCTGTCTGTCACCACCATTGGCAGCGCCGGCATTTTTATTATTACTGAGCCAATATCACCCGAGCACTTTGAATAATTCACCAACGTCTGAGTGCTAAAAGTAAAGATGAAACGATGTGGTGTTCTGCAGCCTGCGTAGAAGCATCTCTGCGTTACGCATCACCAGTCAGTACAGGATGGATCAAACTATCTACCTCGGTCCTGTGCGCACTGGTTGCTAAAAGTCCTGGCACTGTGGAGAAGGTTTGCAAGAAAATAAATGTGACACTTTTCATGTGCTCACTGTGATAAAACGTCAGAACTGAAGCAGCACAAATTCATTGTAATTCATTCCGTGATGGCTGCACGAAATTAAAAGTGAAGCAGGGGGGTCAGGAGTGGTTATGGTTAGGGTGGGGGGAAGGAGTAAGATTAGGTTATGGTTAAGGTTAGGTTTGGGGGTGGGAGTAGGGTTAGGAATAATGAGTTAAAAAAGCTCTGTCACGAAAATTTGACTCATTTCGTCACGGGAGCACGAGAAAAAAAAAGTGAGACTGGGCTGGTGTGTGAGACAGAGACAAAAAAAAAAAAACAATTCATAGTTAAACATCAAGTTTTACTTCTTGCTCTGATGACCAGCGATGGTATGTGCCTTGATTGTCAGTATATATTGGCGCTTGGGACGATATGTGCCAGCAACATTATGTGCCGGTGCCTTTGAACATGGCATATATCATTTGGCGACAATATATGCACTGCATCAATATATGATGTAACACAGCTTCTCTGTGGTTCCCACAGAGAAGATCACGAGTACAAGCGCCGAGATGAGTTTCCTCCGTAGGGTGGCTGGGCGCTCCCTTAGAGATAGGGTGAGGAGCTCGGTCACTCGGGAGGAGCTCGGAGTTGTGCCGCTGCTCCTCCACGTCGAAAGGAGCCAGTTGAGGTGGCTCGGGCATCTTTTCCGGATGCCCCCTGGACGCCTCGCTGGAGAGGTGTTCCGGGCACGTCCCATCAGGAGGAGGCCCTGGGGAAGACCCAGGACACGCTGGAGGGACTACGTCTCTTGGCTGGCTTGGGAACGCCTTGGGGTTCCCCCGGAGGAGCTGGGGGAGGTGTGTGTGGATCGGGAGGTCTGGGCGGCTTTGCTTGAGCTGCTGCCCCCACAACAGTCAGTTTGTATTCCAGTGATTCTTAAAATGCAGAAAAAAGACAACAGAAGCACACTCAAGTGACAAAACTGTACAGACAGTAGATTTCCTATAATAATTTCCTTTTAAATATTGCTAATGTCAGTCTTTGTTTGGAAGTCCCAGAAAACAAAGAGACCAGATAGACAGGAGACGGAGACAAGAAGAAGAGGAGTGTCTCTCCCTTATTTAGCAGGAGTAGGGGAAAAACTACAGAGGATCTTCAGACAGCACAAAATCCCAGTTTACTTTAAACCAGTCAACACCTTGAGACAGAAATTAGTTCACCCTAAGGACAGGATCCCTAGTTACAAACATAGCAATGTAGTGTATCATATCAGATGTCAGGAAAACTGTAATGAACACTACATAGGTGAGACGAAGCAACTTTTACACAAGAGGCTATACCAGCACCGCAGAGAGGTCGCCAGTGGACCTCAGTCTGCAGTTCATCTCCACCTGAAAGACACTAACCACACGTTTGAGGACAAGGAAGTTAAAATCTTAGGCAGAGAGAAGAAATGGTTTGAGAGAGGTGTCAAGGAAGCATTCTTTGTAAAACAGAAACCCAGCCTTAACCACGGAGCGGGTCTCAGACACGCTTTGTCCCCTGTTTACAATGTGGTACTCAGGTCAAAGCAGTTTCAGTCTTTTGTTCATGGTAATGAGCCATTCACGTCATCAGGAGAGAGTCGTCAAGGGAGCCATCAGGGGAGGCTTCCGTCCTGTCATTAGGAGAGTGCTAACTAGAGCACAATAGGTGCTAATCAGAGCTATTGTTTAGTTACTAGCCTATAGCAGTCAGCCTCTCGGTAGGTGGGGTCTGGTTAGGTTAAAAACCTCCAGCTTTTGTTGGCTTCTGGTTTATTCTTCTCTACAAGAGTCAAGACAGAAGTCAGACTACCAGAGCAAGAATTTTAGCTGAGGAAGCTTCTGTGATTTGAAGCGAAACGTCCTCACGTCAAGCAACCCAGTCCAGTAGAAGATTCAAGCTTCTCTACTATAAGCACACTAATATTGTAGTCCCACAGCATTTCACTGTCTTTTGGGGGTGGTGCTGTGTCCTAAAACACCCAATTTCATGGCAGTTAAAAAAAACAAACTGAAATGCTTGTTGCAATGGTTTAAGGATTTTTTTTGTTTGTTTGTTTGCAATGAAATTGTGGGAATACATCTCATGCCTTATGCCTGCTGGGATAGGCTCCAGCCCCTGTGCGCCTTGACTGGAGAGAGCAGATATAGTAAATGATTGTTTTTATAATATGTACATGTCCCAGACATGAATCAGTGAAGCTCTTCAGCATCTCACTATGTCATTTAGGTCCGTCAGACTTTTTTTGAGTAAATGCTTCAGGGGAGCATTAGCATGGCTAAAACCTTTCAGCTACCCCAGACCCCCACCTTTTTAAGCATTTTTCTTTATTTGCCTCTCACATGCCTGGAAGCTCTTCACCATCTAACCATGTCCTTTAGGTTCTTCAGACTGGTTTCAGTAAAATGGTTCTTGGGAGCATGAGCATGGTGGAAACCTTTCAGCTTCTGCGGGGTTGGGGAGGGGGGCTCCACCCCACAGACCCCCTAATTACAGCCCTCTTAAACACCCTGCCACTTTAAGCATTTTTTTATGTAGATGTAAATTAATATTCAAAGTTTTCAGCTAGTTGACAGTAGGGCTGTACAATATGGCCAAATTATCGTATCTCAATATTGTCATATCAATATGATATACGATATGACTATGATTTCACATCAAGTGCAGCAAAAGTGAAAATTAAACATTCTTAAACAAACAGTAATAATACCACACTCATTTTGCACTCATCATAAAGTTAGGATACTGTGCCCTCCAAAAGTATTGGAAAACTTGGTATTTCACACATTTAAAATTTGTTTATGCCATTTCAAATACAAAAAATACTAAAAATATAAAAACTAAAACTTTCTAAAATTATCTTCCTCAAACCCAAACTGAAAGCAAATCTCTAAAACTTGATAAAACCTGTAAATAATAATCAGTCAAGTCAGGCGATGGAAACATGAACATTTCCAAGTCACTGAATGTGTCTTGGAATTTATTTACATCAATTATGAAGAAATACAAAAGTTTCTTTCACTAAAACATCAAATCTAGGCTTTCATCTCAGATGTACTTTCTGGCAAATTGTAGCAGAATGTTCAGGTCTTCTTTTTAAGAAAATCCTCCTCTACACTACTTCATCAGGAAGCTGGATTTTATATTTTTCATTCATTTATATCAAGTTGTAGAGATTTGCTTTCAGTTTGAGTTTAAGGAAGATAACTTTAGATTTATTTATTTATTTGTATTTGAAATGGCATAAACAAATTAAAATGTGTGAAATACCAAGTGTTCCAATACGTTTGCGTACAGCTGAGAAAACACCCTGTGGTATGTGTATTTTTAAGTGAAATGCATCATCCTGGTGCCACTCAGAAAACAAAATTAAGAGGTTATTTAAGTCCTTCAGACAGCAAAATTAAGAGGTTATTTAATCAACAGCTGCCTGCTTGTATAAAAATCACTGGAGACACACGCTTATATATAAGGCAACCTGAATTAAAGGAGAAATGCCACTTTTAACAACCTGGGTCTCATTTCTGACATAAAACATGGTCATTTACTCACCAATATAACTTTGGTGTCATTATTAGTCCACTGTTCAAACGACGTCTTCAGTTCAAATCTGAGGCAAACATTTTTCTTCTTCTACTAAGGTGGATTTGAACTTTTTGTGGCAAACAGCACCAACTACTGGACAGGAGGAACCGAGCAGTCAATGTGACTCACTGATTTCAAAATGCAGCACTTTTCAACCAGACGTGAGGTGCCGTGACATGTCAATCATCTGTGTCCAATCAGATTTCAGGGGAGTCCAGTGCAGCCCTGGCCTCCACTCTAGCTCCACTCATGCCAGGAAGTGTTCAACATTTGACATTTCCTGTTTCACTGTGGACTCAAAATTTGGCACTTCCTGTTTCAATGTGAACTTGCCACTGAGGTCCCGTGAGATTCCATGGGATCTCGTCTGTCAATCCAGGAAGTGTCGATCCAGGAAGTGTTTGACATTTGACATTTCCTGTTTCACTGTGGATTCAAAATTTGGTACTTCCTGTTTGGGCCACAGTGTACCATGAGTGAGCTTCACGCTTTGTGCGAAGCTCGTAATAATGCATTAAAAGTTCAAGGGAACCTGACCTAGTGAGAAGTTTTATTTGTAAACTATTATCTAAAATTGCAAGCGCACATAAAATTTGGTTGTATTTGTATTAATAATTATCACAATGCTGCAACTTACTGGAGGGGTTGATATAGTTTCCATGTGTACAGGATTTATAACAAAATTACTCTGTTAATGAAAGCAATATTATAGAATACAACACAATGTAGGAGTTAAATATCAGTATTTTGTGCATGTGATTGAAGATCGCTCACATCACTCACTCACTCACCACATTGGGAGGGTGAACAGCCATGAGACCACACACTCCCAGAAGTCTTCATTTTATGAGCACACATGGAGCCCAAATGTACAATCACATTCAGTCGCCTCCATCGACAAAGTCACACAGACGGAAAACCTCTACAGTATCTGGCTGCAAAAAGGCCCTTAAATTAATTCACATGGCTGTAATTTGTGGTGGATTCAATAGCACTAAAGAGATTCTGGAGGTTCCTTATTAATGAGGGCATGCTTGAGAGAGGGCACTAAACAGGGGTCTGAGAACACCCAACGGGATCCCGGGTCAGTGAGAGGTTTATATGAGTCTGCCAATACATTTCAGTGACACTGAGGATGAGTTTAATTTCAATTTAATGGTTTACCTATGAGTCTTACAAACAGTTTACTGAGCGACTGATGAGCACATCTGTTACTATCAACCTTCTCAGCAAACTGATGAACTATAGCATTTTATTAATTACCTGTTTATCACAAATATGGTATGATTAAAAAAAAAGACTTATAAACTCCTTCCAAATATATTATGTGGCCACACTGTGCAGTGTTAAATGATTTATCTATAAAATATGTAACATACAAAGGAAGGGAAACAGATAATAATTACATATGAATGTAAAAATTAAATACATTTTCACAATATAGCAATGCATTGGAGCGTATTTAAAAGTTAACGCCACTTTTTGCTTTTAAACACACCTAGTCATATTAAAAGTCTCTACTCACCTACAGTAGTGTTCAGAATAATAGTAGTGCTATGTCACTAAAAAGATGAATCCAGGTTTTGAGTATATTTCTTATTGTTACATGGAAACAAGGTACCAGTAGATTCAGTAGATTCTCACAAATCCAACAAGACCAAGCATTCATGATATGCACACTCTTAAGGCTATCAAATTGGGCTATTAGTAAAAAAAAAAGTAGAAAAGGGGGTGTTTACAATAATAGTAGCATCTGCTGTTGACGCTACAAACTCAAAACTATTATGTTTAAACTGCTTCTTTAGCAATCCTGTGAATCACTAAACTAGAATTTAGTTGTATAACCACAGTTTTCATGATTTCTTCACATCTGCGAGGCATTAATTTGTTGGTTTGGAACCAAGATTTTGCTCATTTACTAGTGTGCTTGGGGTCATTGTCTTGTTGAAACACCCATTTCAAGGGCATGTCCTCTTCAGCATAAGGCAACATGACCTCTTCAAGTATTTTGACATATCCATCTGATCCATGATACCTGGTATGCGATACATAGGCCAACACCATAGTAGGAGAAACATGCCCATATCATGATGCTTGCACCACCATGCTTCACTGTCTTCACTGTGAACTGTGGGGGTTTGGGGGTCGTATCACAACTTCTGCGGCCCTTGGACCCAAAAAGAACAATTTACTCTCATCAGTCCACAAAATATTCCTCCATGTCTCTTTAGGCCAGTTGATGTGTTCTTTGGCAAATTGTAACCTCTTCTGCACATGTCTTTTATTTAACGGGGGGGACTTTGTGGGGGGTTCTTGCAAATAAATTAGCTTCACACAGGCGTCTTCTAACTGTCACAGCACTTACAGGTAACTCCAGACTGTCTTTGATCATCCTGGAGCTGATCAGTGGGTGAGCCTTTGCCATTGTGGTTATTCTTCTATCCATTTTGATGGTTGTTTTCCATTTTCTTCCACACGTCTCTGGTTTTTTGTCCATTTTAAAGCATTGGAGATCATTGTAGATGAACAGCCTATAATTTTTTGCACCTGCGTATGTTTTCTAATCCAATCAACTTTTTAATCAAACTACGCTGTTCTTCTGAACAATGTCTTGAACGTCCCATTTTCCTCAGGCTTTCAAAGAGAAAAGCATGTTCAACAGGTGCTGGCTTCATCCTTAAACAAGGGACACCTGATTCTCACACCTGTTTGTTCCACAAAATTGACGAACTCACTGACTGAATGCCACACTACTATTATTGTGAACACCCCCTTTTCTACTTTTTTTTTACTAATAGCCCAATTTCATAGCCTTAAGAGTGTGCATATCATTATTGCTTGGTCTTGTTGGATTTGTGAGAATCTATTGAATCTACTGGTACCTTGTTTCCCATGTAACAATAAGAAATATACTCAAAACCTGGATTAATCTTTTTAGTCACATAGCACTACTATTATTCTGAACACTACTGTATGACACTTCATTTGCATGAAATCCTTACCTGAATTATTTTAGGAAGAAATTAATGAAGGTCAATGTTACCAAAACCCACAGAGCAAAATTCCTGTGTGTGTGTGTGTGTGTGTGTGTGTGTGCGTGCGTGCGTGCGTGCGTCCGTGCATGTGTGTGTGTGTGTGTGTGTGTGTGTATAAAAACAGAAAATGCCACCACTGCTGGCTGTGACATGAACACACTGGACCCTGTTGGGCTGTATACATGCTGCTGAAAATTGTTGCAGCTACAAAGACAAACTGGATATTGATTTATCCTCAACAATGACCAAATATGGACAGCAAGAGATTCATTGTTTTAGAAAAAAAGAAGAAATAACTGGTGCAGCACAGAAATAAGTGCAAAAAGTCTTTAATAAGGTGCTGAAAAAAAATGTTCAAAGGGAGTCCTCATTCATTGTTTTAGCTCAGAAATACCCAGTTGTCAGATCAGCAGGATTTATATGACATTACCAAGAGAAATGTTAACTTTTTTAACAACTCCAAATCAGAAAAAGTTAGAAACAGTGTGGGAAATGTAAAGTTAAGCCCCCCACCACCACCACCAGGGATTCTTATATTGCAGACAATATGAAGCCAGGATATTTTATGTTTTTTGTGGTCAGCTTCATTTCATTTGTTAATATACATCAATTTCTGCTTTTCAGGCCCGAAACACATTTAAAAAAAAGCTGGGATGGGGCAAGTTATGACTCATAACAAGGTTAAAAAATTAAATCAGTGTTATTTCACACACGTGATGTCAACCAGTAATTGGAATGATGTCAATAATTGTGTGAAAAAAATTATTGAATTCTTTATAAACAATGTTACTCATATAAATATTGTAGCAGATTTGCATGCTCCTCCCTCAACAGTACATAACATCATAACACAATTCAAGGAATTTGGATGAATTTCAGTGTGTAAAGAGTAAGGGCACAAGCTGAAGTTGAACACCATTCATCGCCAATTCTTCAGACACCACTACTTCAAGACCCATCATTCATCAATAGCTGATATAACCACATGGGCAAAGTTTAATTTTGGAACTGTTTGTTAAGCACTACAATATTTACAAATATCATACATACGTATATTTTACAGTGCAAAAAATAAAAAAAAGTTAACTTTGTCCGGAAGTGGAATTGACTTGTCTGGGCTGAGATGCATCTGGACTGGATCATCACACAGTGGAAACGTGTATTGTGGTCAAATTAATCAGTATTCCAGATATTTTTGGAAGAAATGGATGCCGTATGCTCTCCACCAAAGACAAAAAGGACCATCCAGACTATTATTGGCAACAAGTCCAAACACCAGAGTCAGTCATACACATGGTATGGAGTTGTGTGAGTGCCCTTGGAAGAAATAATCTACACTTCTGTGATGGCAGCATTAATGTAGAAAAGTACACTGAGATTTTAGAATGACATTTGCTGCCTCCAAGATGACATCTTTTCTGACATCTCGATCCTTTTTTCAGCAAAACAAATAAAAACCATATTGTGCTCACATGATGAAGGCATGGCTGCAGATGCAGGCAGTGCAGGTTCTGGACTGGCTTGTCTGCAGTCCTGACCTTTCCCCAATAGAGAATGTGTGGAGAATTTTGCATTGAAAAATGCAAACATGCCACATACTGTTGCATTGTGTTTGCAGGAAGAATGGGACAAAATAACCAACATATCATCGCTTGGTCTCCTCAATGACAAAATATCTTTTAAGTATTGTGAAAAGAAATGACAACATGACAAAGTGATGAATACTTTTGGGCTCCAGCTTCTTTTTGGAATGTGTTTGATCACACAAAACATGAAACATACTGTCTGAAATGAAATTAAAGTCAAAGTAAATGTAAAAATCACTTTTTGTAAATTTGCTTTTTCCATACAGTCCCAACTTTTCCTGATTTGGTGTTATATATAATGTACACAGGGCTTAAATGATGTTGTGACTTTCCCTAATACTTTGCGAAAACATAATTAATCTCACATTTTGGCAGAAAGGACATTGGTGACTGGTGATTTCTTGTCTTCTTTCTCATGTTTTGATGGCTTCATTCACTAGTCTCTTTCACTGACGGCCACCGTGTTTTTGAGGACTGCCTCCTTGTGACAGATTCATCATTCATTATCATACTGTTTTTAAATGTTGAACATGCTTTTGCATCCAATCCCAGACTTTTATAAAGAAATTCAGCAATAAAAGTTATGGTTTAGATTTGGTACATTGAAAGGATGCAAACTCTTGAGTTTCATATTCCCTGAGATTAACAGGACAAGTATAGGATTGTTCAAGTCAGTCGGCAGGTTGGTGACTTTGTAAAAACTGCTGCATACTCAGCTCTGAAATTTAGTGGGTCATGACAGAAACATGTGAACCTCCTATTTTGGGTTGTCATCTTTAAACATGTGCATGTGTGTATTCTATTCTATTCTATTCTATTCTATTCTGTTCTATTCTATTCTATTCTATCTAGTTGATTGTGAAGTCTTGATGCTCGTTACAGGGTCCTGGTAGCCAATAAGACCATGGTTACTTATTTGTAATTTATATTATATTGTAAAGATTAGTTTTAACTGTGATTTTAAAGGGCATAATTTTAGAAAGTTTAACATTGTGGAACTGTTTTCTTGTCAGTGCAATATATTAAAAAAGGGAATACTCATTATTTTCAATTTCATATTTTTATTTAATTTACATCATGTTATAGAGAATTAATTTCTCACTGAGTTCAAATAGCATTGATATTTGTATTCAATTTACTTCATGATCTAGAAATTTGTCTTCACTTAGTTTAATGGGAAAAATAACAAAAATAATTATAATAACAACCATTCATTTTCTGATTTAGATTTGATGTCATAAAACAGTAAAACTATATTAAATACTTTTGCAAGGCACTATTTCATAAATATTCTCTAATGCAACATCGGTGTGGCTCCTACCTGATCGCACACACAAACATTTGAAACTTATCCATCATTACACTGTTGCTGTAAAATCGCTTCTTTCAGACTTTTTCAAATTAACAATTGTATTTATTATTATTAATTATTATTATTATTATTATTGTTGTTGTTGTTCTTATTATTATTCTTATTATTATTATCATCATCATCATCAACACAGCTCCAGCTATTAATCGGACTGTCTGCTATGTTGCTGCTCAAAATCTCATTATTAATTTTATTATTATCTCCAGCAATGTATGCCTGCAAAGATTTGTGAATGTTAAAACACAGAAATAATTTATGCTTTGCCACACTAAACACTGACTTGTCTTAAGAAAGCTGACAATCAACTAATTCAATAAAAGTGCAAAATAAGTGTCTAAATTATTGTAAATAATTTCTGATAAAGAGAATAAGACGTTTTGCTTACAAAGAGAGAAAATAAGAGTGTGTTAGATTTTACATCTGACCTTTTTGATGAAATGAGCAGGGAAATGTATCCTTTCATAAGGAAAGCAGTATTAAATTGTTGAATTTCAAATGGAGAATTTGGTGTGATGTCTTAGAGAACCACCTCTCTGTAGATAATGCATTCAAGATGGAGCATTCTGTTTTAAAATGTGCACAAATATTCTCATTCCTCTGAGGGATTTAAATAATTGTATTATAATGTGAAATAATTGATTAACGGCACATCTACACTGAAGTATAAATGTTGTGTATTGAAATTGACCATTCAAGATCCTTTACATGTTTAATGCTTTTCAAATATATCACAAATCTGGTGTGCACATGATAGCACATGGAAAAGCATAAAAGTAAGTAAAGATTAAGTAGCAAAAGGACACAATTACAACTGAAATTCATTCTTAATTTAAAATTTCCCTTTCCTCAAAAATCCTAAAAGATTGAAATAGTCATATTTGACATTCTGTGTGAATTTTCAAATTATTATTATTATTATTATTATTTTATTTTTTGTAACAACATATTTTCATGATATGAGACTAAATAGTCATTTAAATTGTAAAGTTATATTCAGTGATTGTGAACAGAATATGATGCAGGTAAAAATTTAAAATGGAAATCAGTTATATTTGAAAGTGAATGAGGAAATTAAACTATTTTCAAATTGTCGGCGACCCCTAGTGCCAGTAAGATGTTACAGATTGTTCTTTTGTTAAAGGATATCATCCAACAACAAATAGCTTTTTCAAAAATTTATTGTAGTTGTTTATCGTAGTATGTATCGAAAGATAAATAAATGTCAATTCATTTATCTTCAAAGAATACAAGAAAAAATGTCAACACAGTTTGCACTAAGACAAGAAAAGGCATAATTTCAATGACTAAAATATTTCATTTATTTTTCCTGTTTTTTGGATGTTTACCACAATAATTGTACTCTTAGTTGAAATTGTTTTTGTATTGCAATGCTGTGATTAAAATATCTAATAATTTTACGATTTGTTCAAATTATCATTTGGACTAAAAAAAAATGTATTTCTGTAGCACTGAACAGGAACAACAGCAACAACAACAACAACACCAACAACAAAAAGATTCAACGTTTATCCAGGTACCAAATATTTTAGGAAACAATTGAGCAGTTCTTCTCAGGATTATTAACATTACTTTTATTATTATTATTATTATTATTATTATTAAATTCAGTTTTCATTATGAATTGTTGAAGTGACAGGCCTAGCTTTACAGTTATGGATAATTTAGCTTGCTTTATGATAAGAGTTTGCCTTGCTTCAGTGTTTAGTTTTAAATAGTTTACTGCAAACAGCAGAGTGTCTGAGATACACAATCTTACAATAAATGTATATTTCCAGATGACAGGGTACATGTTTTTCATGGAACAATGTTAGTTATGTACCGATAAATGCTACACCTCATAAAACTCACACACACACACACACACACACACACACACACACACACACACACACACACACACACACACACACACACACACACACACACACACACACACACACACACACACACACACACACACACACACACACACACACAAAATAAAAATGTACACAATGTTTTGTTACACTACCTTTTGACATGTACATATGAATGTTATTTAAACAAAAATCTTCATTAATTAATGAACTAGAAAATGGATACAAAGCAAGAACTTTTTTATTTACATTTTTGGGATGCTCTACTATTTCTTGTTGACTTTACATTTGTTATTTTGTACAACTTGTGTACACAGTACCTGCAGAAGAACCTTCAAGTTTTTAAAAGTTGGTCACTCACTTTTTAAGACGTCACTGCCCTCACTGGAAAATAATCTCCATCCATTGGCAAAAATAAGTGAATCCAGCCTGAATAAATTAAATTTCCCTGTTTAACGTTTAACCGTCCAAGTATAGCCAGTAAGAGGAGAGAGATGCAAATGCAAAAAGAGTTATCAGTCCGGACTGCAGCAGGCTTTGTAAGAGCAAGGACAAAGAGAGAGAGAGAGAGAGAGAGAGAGAGAGAGAGAGAGAGAGAGAGAGAGAGAGAGAGAGAGAGAGACAGAGAGGTGGGGGGAGAGACATAAACTGCATATGCACAATCAAACAAACAAAAAGTGTCTGGCTAAAGTTATTCTTGACAGACACGAAGATGAATAATGTAATGACAGATTAAAAGAAATAAAATAAAATTACAAGACAGTTTCTAAAAAAAAATGCTGAACTCTTATTTGCTCCAGGAACCATCACTCCACAAAATTTCATCCTGTCCTGTTTTACTGTTTGCAGTCATAATACATAACTACTACCCAAGTCTGCAGAGGTTAAAGTCAAGGTACTATATCAATCAGCTGTTCGTGGACACAAAGTAGAAAAAGGGGGAAATGTGTTAGTGTTACATATTCATCGTTCTAAAATCACGCTCCATATGAATCAAAGAGTTGTAAAGTGTAGCTTGCGATCATAACCTGAGAATCACTAGAAGGACACAAAACTGTTACTGGTGCAGAGAAAAATGAAAACGTTTCATATGTTGGAGTTAACCTCAGTCCTGTTACTCCTAAAAGAAATTTTAAAAAGTGGTTGTAGCAGCTGAAAAGGATAAAAAAGAAATGAAAAGCAGCTGGATTTAACTGAGGCGAACCATCCAGATGCCAAACAAATTCACATCCTTCACTATAACTGCAATGTTGTTCCTTTAGGACTTGGTTTGCAACATGGATCAAAGCAGGACACGGCGCAACGTAGGTGCCATAGTTCGCAAACAACGCACATGACATTTTCACACCCAGCACTCATGTTCTTTAAATAGTAAATGTGTTTGCAGTCATTTTTGCTCCATTGTGGGGCTTAGAAAATGAGATTTGTAGGCACAGGGCAAAACTTGAGTGCAGAGTTTTTCTGATATTTTACATCACAATATTCAGCTACAACTTGCACAGGTGGGTTCACTATGCACAATGAAAGGAAGCAAGGTAATTGAGATAGAGCTCAGTGGACTGGAGTTGGGCTACCAATATGTAGACCTCGGTTTAATTCCCAGCCGTGCTTTCTGTCTGTGTGCCTGTACAAGGAGCTTCATCTGCTTTATCGCAGTCCACCCAGCTGTAAAAGGTCACAAGCCCTGGATGGG